>NC_081409.1:267539146-267751646 GCF_030272615.1 Cryptomeria japonica | reverse complement strand
GTGTGTGTGTGTGTGTGTGTATGTATATATATATGTACACGCACACACACACACATATTGATGCATGCTAAAAAGTATGCACAAAAACATAAGACAAGTCAATAGTATTGTTAGTG
Organism: Cryptomeria japonica; assembly: GCF_030272615.1. Classification (NCBI taxonomy): domain Eukaryota; kingdom Viridiplantae; phylum Streptophyta; class Pinopsida; order Cupressales; family Cupressaceae; genus Cryptomeria; species Cryptomeria japonica. The sequence goes on along the minus strand of NC_081409.1, from coordinate 267,751,530 downwards.
ACAAAAATGAAATACAAATGAACCTATGATCCTAAACATGCATATCAAGAGAGATATAAAACACACAATAAGAAGCATACAAAAATGGAAAAGGGAAAGGAAACCCCCTAAGATGCTCCCCAACATGCTCATAGTTGTTCCTTCCTTGTTCCTCTCCTCTCCAAGTTCCACGTGAGTGTAGCCCTCAACTTTTTGTACTATCTATGGATTTCTTATGGAGATTCAAGATTATGAAAATGAAAATTACTACTTATTCAAGTGTATTCAAGATAATATGAGAAAGCACCTTAATTATTCTATGTTAATTTTAACCAAAATAGCAAGACAAATGCTCTCTCAAAATAACTATAAGTTTGATGCATAAAGATTTTTGGATCCTTTTGAAGAAGGAATGGGCTCTATTTATAGGAAAAATGGAGAAATGGATGGTTGAGATTGAGTAATCTCAACAAGGGCTAGGATTGATGGGTTTGTGATCCATGTGAGTGTCAGGACCCGGAGGCAACTGGGAGGGGGGGGGTGTGAATCAGTTGTCTATTAATTTCAACCCAAATATAACTTAACCAAACTTAGTGCATAATACCGGTAAACCAAACTTAACGCCGGTAGATAGTTTAACAGTTAATAACAGTACCGGTAAAGTTTAATGCATGAAACAAAAAGACAAATAACATCCACAACACATAACACAGATATTTGTACATGGAAACCCTGTAAGGGGAAAAACCATGGTGGGAAACCTTACCCACAATCAGATGATACTACTACAGATAGTATGTGTGTACAAATGGGGTCTGCACATGCAGAAAGGTCAACTGCCTAGAGCTCACTGCTCAATCAAAAAATGGGAGTCACACTGACTACAATTGGATGGTTAAATCCAATGATAATGTACTGCTCAAAATAACATCTTCATTTGCTGGATTCAGTACTGGTTAGGCTCTGATTGTCTTCTTCATACCTTCCTTGAATCTTCAAATGATGTCTGCGTGTATAGCTCTGCTTATATTCGTATATACCTTATTACAATCCTTTTCACACCTTCTCCTTATATTTTATCTCACAAATGAGATCTTACATATATATCAAAACCTAAGACTAAATGTGTAGGTCAGCTCACTAAGAATATTATAATTAAATCAATTACAAATGAATCAATATGTGATGCATCATGTTGGCTCAAGGCATTTACAATAATAAACAATCAATAAAACATCTTCATAATGTGTCATGCTGATCTGGAATAGATAATGCTTGCCGGTCCATAACCTAGATCTATTTTCTGGTAACAACAAATATGCAAACTCGATTAGACCAATAATCAAATCACCAAAACCAAGTGTCGAAACAATGTCTTCAACATAACCAAGTAATCTCCAGATGATAATAGATCATCCTTAGTGCCGGTGAACAATATAACCTATCGGTGAACTAGATACCAGTGACTGTGCATAAGTCATTGGACATGCTAGTAAACATAACCAAAGATCTCCACAAGGATAAGTGTTGACATCAATGACAAAACCAATGCAACACATCCATAATACCAACAATCTCCCCCTTTGGAATTGATGGCAACACAAGATGGAAAAACCATCTAAGTGCCAAAGCAGAAATGCCAAAAACCAAAAACCAACAATCTCCCAAAGAGATCATTAACCAAAAATAAAAATATAGATATAGAGAGTAACAATCTCTCCCCCAATGAATAATCTCTCCCCAAAAGATAATGGGTTTTTCCATGTATATCTCTCCCCCTTTGACATCAAATGCCAAAGCAATACAAAACCAAATACAATCAGTTCATAGAACTTATTACAAATACCAATTGTTATAAAAAAATCTACTCCCCCTGAGAAATAGCTCTCCTTCATCAAAGCTGGAAAAATATTTCTTTGTTAATTCTACCGGTCTGATGCCATGCTCCAACTATCTAACTTTCTATCGGTGAGGGTATAACTCCAAGCTGCTCTCTTAGATATTCAAAAGTTTCCTTAGGCAAAGGCTTAGTAAAGATATCTACAATCTGCTCTTTAGTATTCAGATAAACCAATTTCACTTCTTTTGCTTCAACATTCTCTTTCAGAAAATTGAATTTGATAGAAACATGTTTAGTTTTAGAGTAAAATACCGGATTCTTAGATATATCAATTGCTGCCATATTATCACAGTAAATGATTATAGGTTCTTTGCATTTTACCTTTACGTCCTTCAACATTTTCTTAATCCATAATACTTGTGTACAATTAGTTGCTACTGCAACATATTCTGATTCTGCTATTGATAGTGATGTACAACTTTGTTTCTTGCTCAACCATGAAATTAGTCTGCTACTAAGAAAAAATGCTCCGCCAGTGGTTCTTTTTTTGTCATCTACATCTCCTACCCAATTTGCATCTGTGTATGCACATAAATCAAAATTTTCATCTTTAGGATACCATAACCCAAGATTTGTTGTGCCTTGTAGGTACCAGAAAATCCTTTTTACTGCTGATTCATGATTTTCTTTAGGATTACTCTGAAATCTTAATGTAGACGTATAAAAATGACCATATTCCTAAATGAATATTTTATGTTCATTTCTCTATTTGATTAAATCCAATTTAATTAAATTACCCACATTCCTCTATTTAATTAAGTAAATTACTCAATTTATTTAAATTAAATTCACTATACCCATTTAATGAATAAATCATTTTATTCAATTAAATCCCTCCTATCCACTTTTAATTAAATTCAAATTTAATTAAATAGTTATCCTAAAATTGAATAAATCTAATTTATTTAATTTCTCCAAATTGCAACCAAATTGAATTAAAATACTTTATTAAATCCTATTATCCCTCCATCCACTTGCAAAATCCTAAACCCCTTTCTAATCCCTTCTAGAATCTTCTAATCACTTCTAATTAACCTAACCCCTCCTCTAAACTTTGTCACATCCCTAAGCAAAGGGAAGTCACTTCTCAAACCTCAAAGTCTTTGATAACCATTAAAGGCTTCAAGTCTTCAACCACTTAATTCCTCAAAGTCTTTGATAACCATTAAAGGCTTTCAACCTTCAACCACTTAATCCCCCAAAGTCTTCAATAACCATTAATGGTTAACTCAAACCCTCTTACATGGTTAAATCATTTGTTTAAACTCAACCTTCACTCAACCCAAGGGTCTCATCAGGCCTTTAATGCTTTGACCATGATTATCTCTTAATCATTTGCACAAAGGTTTATCCTTGGATTAAGTCTTAATCCATTGGGTAAACTTGATTTAAGCTTGACCCTTACCCTCTAGATAACCATGAGGTCTCCTCAGGGATTTAATGCCTCCAACCCCTTCTCTCAACCCAACCCTATGTTGACACTTGTCACCATTTCATTGGTGCCAATTACAAACATGGATCCCCAACTTTCAAACTCAACCCTTGATTAAACCATTCAATCTTGACCATCCATTGCCCTATTCTTGCTATAAATAGAGCTCTCATTCCTCCATAAGAATCATCCTTCAAATTTGTAGTATCACACTTGTGCTCAAATACATTAAAGCTTTCATTTCATATATACTCATTTTATGCTTATCATTTTAGCCTCTCTTTTAAAATCAGGAATTAGTCTAAATATGCATGTTTAGAATATTTTCTTTATCATTTAGCTCAATCATAGACTAAATATATCATGTTAGGATAGTATTTATACTAACCTAGTCATCTTATCATCTAGTTTATTGCATTTCTAGAATTATACGTAGCTTATAAAACATCTCATACTAAAATCTATCAAAACATCCCTCGTTCTTGCATTTGCCATCCCTAAACCATTTTGCTCAGTGATCTGAGAGCAAAAACATTGGTTTGAGGGACATTGTGAGATAGAGAACCATGGGACCCACCTTGGGAAGCTGAGTAATACTTTGTTACTCCATAGCTTGCACCAAGTAGTCCTGTGTGTGTGTGTGGACTGGTTATTTTGAAATATTTTCACATATTAAATTCTATCAGCCCACTTTTCCCGCATACACTTGAAACAATACATACTACATTCATAATATCAGGTCTTGTTTGTGTCAAATACAGTAAACCTCCAATCATAGATTTATATCTTGTCAGATTAACAGGTGTTGATTCATCCTTCAATGATAGTTTATCAGTTGTAGCCATAGGAGTACTTACCGATTTAGAGTTTTCCATACCAAATTTCTTAAGTAATTCCTTCAAGTACTTTGATTGATTTTTTAATATACCTTTATCACTCTGTGAAATCTGCAATCCTAAAAATAATTTTATCTCCCCAATCATAGACATTTCAAATTATTCTTGCATCTTATTAGAAAAGTCTTTACACAATTCTTCTTCTCCTCCAAAAATGATATCATCAACAAAAAATTCAATAACCATAATGTCATCATTAGTCACTTTGTAGTATAAGTTGTTGTCAGCATTACCTTTCGTGTAACCAAGCTTCAAAAGATATTTGTCCAATCTAGCATACCAAGCTCTAGGAGCTTACTTCAATCCATATAAAGCTTTCCTTAACCTGCAAACCATATCTTTGTCATCTGTCAAATAAAATCCATCAGGTTGTTCAATGTAAACTTCCTCTTCAAGATCACCATTCAGAAATGCACATTTAACATCCATTTGATATACTTTATAGTTCTTATGTGCTGCAAAAGCTAAGAATAATCTGATTGCCTCAATTCTAGTTACCGGTGCAAAGGTTTCATTGTAATCAATTCTTTCTTTCTGTGAATATCCCTTACACACTAATCTTGCTTTGTTTCTGATTACCTTACCATCTTCATTAAGTTTATTTTTAAATACCCATTTAGTTCCAATTACATTTTTGTTTTTAGGCCAGGGAACCAATGTCCATGTGTTATTCTTTTCAATTTGTTCTAGTTCATCTTCCATAGCCTTAATCTAATGTTTATCTTCACATGCCTCATTAATAGTTGTTGGTTCAATTTGAGAAATTAGACATACCTCTTCATTTGCCAATCTTGCTCTAGTCATAACACCTTGATACTTATTCCCAATTATCTGACTTTCAGAGTGATTCAATCTTACATACCTGGGTGTATTCACTTGTCATTGTTCTTTAATCACTGTGGGATTCTCAGATGATGTCAGTGTGACTAGATCAACATTCTGTACCAGTGTACTCATTGTAGGTTCATTTGTGATTATCTCAACTACCGGTTCAGAGTCCATAGACCTTGAATTACCTCTAAACTGTTCATCAATCTTCATATTTGCACTCAATGATTTTCTGCAATCTCTTGTTAAAACATCTATATGCCTTGCTCTTAGATGAATAACCAAGAAATATTACTTCATCACTTCTAGGATCAAATTTGCCAATATAATCATCTCTCCTAATATAACATTTGCTTCCAAATATTCTAAAATATTTAAGAGTAGGAGTATTACCAAACCATAGTTCATGAGGGGTCTTACCGGTTTCACCTTTGATGTGAACTCTATTGAATGTATAAACAACTGTATTGACTGCTTCTCTCCAATACACATGAGGTAGGTTTGCTTCTAATATCATGCTTCTAGCTGCATCCAAAATAGTTTTGTTCTTCCTTTCCACAACTCCATTTTGCTGGGGTGTTTGAGGTGCTGATAATTGTCTTCTGATTCCATTCACTTCACATAATGTATTAAATTCCTTGGATATGAATTCACCTCCTTGATCTGATCTCAAACATTTGATTTTCTTACCGGTTTCATTCTCTACCATTACTTTGAATAGTTTGAATTTCCCAAAAGCTTCTGATTTCTCCCTGAGAAAAGTAACCCAACACATTCTAGAATAATCATCAATGATTAGCATAAAATATCTATCTCCTTGTAAACTTCTAGTTCTTGCTAGACCACATAAATCAGTATGAATTAAGTCAAGAACATTATTGGATTTTTCTGGAATACTCTTAAAAGTTTCTCTAACTTGCTTTCCAAATTGACATTCCTTACATACCGGATTATGAGGTTTAACAATCTTAGGTAAATCCCTTACTTCCTTAGTTGTACTGATTTTCACAACGCAATAAAAATTTACATGACAAAGTCTCTTATGCCATAACCAACTTTCATCAATATGTGCAATCAAGCATGTTTTCTCATTGTTATTCAAATGAACGATATTACCTTTAGTCTGATTACCAGTTGCAATTTCCAAACGAGTTCTATTCATGATTTTGCATTTACCATTCTTGAATTGTAACTGAAATCCTTTTTCAACTAATTGACCAACACTCAAAAGATTATGCTTCAAACCTTCAACATAATAAACGTTGTCAGTATTGTGCTTACCATCAAAAGATATAGTGCCTTTTCCTTTGATCAAACAAGCTTTATCATCCCCAAATCTTACTAGACCTCCATTGTATTAATGAAAGTTTAAGAATTTACTTTTATCACCATTCATATGATGTGAACATCCGGAATCAATGATCCATTCATCATTTTCTTCAATTTTAGCTGCCAGGGCCTGCTCTACCAGTTGAATAGTGTTTGTCGGTTGATCTTCTATTATTGCAACAAAAGCCCGTCCATTTTCTGTCCGTTCCTCATCAGAATCATTAGTAACTCCTTCATCAACACAGTAACATGATTTGTCTCTATTCTTCTTAAATCTGTACCTTTTATATTCAGGGTTAGGCTTGTATGTTCTTTTAGCTTCTTCTTTCAATCTTGCATGTCTATTAGGACACCTAGAAGCCATATGACTAATCTTATTGCAGTTAAACCATTTAAATGGTGCTTTACCTTCATACTTACTTCCAACTGGACCTTTAGGCATTTTCCTTGCACATAGTGCTTCAAGTTCTTCCAGTACTTCATTCTCCTTTCTAATTTCTTCAAGTTTTCTTGCATAAAAGGCTTTCCAATCATATTTCTCAGATGATGATGATGATGCTTTGAAAGCTAAATCTGTCTTAATAGTAGCAATAGGACTAAATTCCTCAAGTTCAAAAGCTGAAAGTTTTCCAACCAAAGTGTCTCTAGATACTGATACTAATGCATTAGGCATTGTTCTCAATTCATTAATAGCAGTTACTTTCATTTTGTATGCCGGTGGCAATGCTCTTAAAACTTTAGAAATAATTTCATCTTCACTTAAGGATCCTCCACAACATTGTATACCCAAAACAATTTCATTAACTCTTTCCATAAAAGCATAAATCCTTTCATCTTCTTCCACTTTCAAATTTTCATACCTGACTCGGAAGCATTCCAGTTTTGCAATTTTGACAATGGTATCACCTTCATTCAATGTCTCCAATTTATCCCAAATAGTTTTAGTAGTAGATCAGTCTGATAATCCCATGATTCGTTGATCTGACAATGCGCTCAAAAGTGCTTCTCTTGCTTTGCAATCATTCTCCTAATATTTAGCCAAGGTTGGTGGATTGGGTTGACTCTGTGTAGGACCAACATAGCCATTCTTTGTAACATCCCATATGTCTTTTCCAATGCAATTTAGATGTGTCTCCATTCTGATCTTCCATATACCATAGTTAGTTCCATCAAGCTTCAGACTGTCCTTCTTGAAATAGTTAGTTTCCATAGAATCTCCCCAAGGTGTTGAACTTCTACAAAAAGAGGACTTAGCTCTGATACCAATTGTTAGGACGCAGAGGCAACTGAGAGGGAGGGGGGGTGAATCAGTTTTCTATTAATTTCAACCTAAATATAACTTAACCAAACTTAGTGCATAATACCGGTAAACCAAACTTAATGCCAGTAGATAGTTTAACAATTAATAATAGTACCAGTAAAGTTTAATGCTTGAAACAAAAAGACAAATAACATCCACAACACATAACACAAATATTTGTACGTGGAAACCTTGTAAGGGGAAAAACCACAGTGGGAAACCTTACCCACAATTAGATGATACTATTTTAGATAGTATGTGTGTACAAATGGGGCCTGCACATGCAGAAAGGCCAACTGTATAGAACTCACTGCTCAATCACAAAATGGGAGTCACACTGACTACAATTGGATGGTTAAATCCAATGATAATGTACTGCTCAAAATAACATCTTCATATACTAGATTCAGTACCGGTTAAGCTCTTACTGTCTTCTTCATACCTTATTTAAATCTTCAAATGATGTCTGCATGTATAGCTCTGCTTATATTCATATATACCTTATTACAATCCTTTTCACACCTTCTCCTTATATTTTATATCACAAATGAGATCTTACATATATATCAAAACCTAAGACCAAATGTGTAGGTCGGCTCACTAAGAATATTACAATTAAATCAATTACAAATGAATCAATATGCGATGCATCATGTCAGCTCAATGCATTTACAATAATAGCCAATCAATAAAACATCTTCATAATGTGTCATGCTGATCTAGAATAGATAACGCTTGCCAGTCCATAACCTAGACCTATTTGCTAGTAACAACAAATATGAAAACTCAATTAGACCAATAATCAAATCACCAAAACCAAGTGTCAAAACAATGTCTTCAACATAACCAAGTAATCTCTAGATGATAACAAAGCATCCTTAGTGCCGGTGAACAATATAACCTGCCGGTGAACCAGATACCGGTGACTATGCATAAGTCACTGAACATGTCGGTGAACATAACCAAAGATCTCCACAAGGATAAGTGTTGAAATCAATGACAAAACCAATGCAACACATCCATAATACCAGTATTGAGGACTTTCAATCCAATCCCAGGATGACAAATGTCAACATGAGATGGCTTGAGAGGAGAGGGAAGAAGCATTAAATGCTTGAGATGACTTGAAGGTTACCTTAGGAGGTAAGGTTTAGGCTTGAGTTAGTGAATAAAACTTTTATCCAATGGACAAACTCTTGTGCAAGAGTTAGTGGGGATAACCATGGTCAAAGCAATGAATGCTTGAAGAGACCTATGAGTTAAATGAGGGTTGAGTTAGAAGAAAAGCCTCTAACCATGTGGGTGAGTTGAGTTTAACCATTAATGGTTATGTAAGAGCCATAAATGGTTATGAAGACTTTGGGGGTTAACTTGTTGAAGACATAAAGCCTTTGATGCTTTTCAAAGACTTTGGAGGCTTTGAGAAGTGGCTTCAAGTTGCTTAGGAATGTGACCATGATTAGGGGATGGGATTAGGCTAATTAGGAATGGTTTAGAAGAATCTAGAATGGGTTAGAAGAGTCTAGAAGGGGATTAGAAGAACAAGTGGGTTTGGTGGGTGAGAAAAAATAGGATTTTAATTAAAATAAAATTACTTTATTTCAACCAAATAGGTGCAACTTGCATTTGTAGGAGAATGCAAGGGGGGGGGGGAGTTTAGGGATTTAAATAAATATTTTATTTATTTATTTAAAGGAGGAAAGGGGTTAAATTAAATAAATATGTTTTATTCATTTAATTGATTGTTAGAGTGTGGGTTAATGAATTAATTTAAATAAAATGAATAATTTATTTGGTTAATAGAAGAAGAGGTTGAGGATGATTTAATTAAATATTAATTTAATTAACTGTTGACTAATGGTTAAATAATCAAATAAATACTTAATATTCATTTAATTAAGTGGACAGATTTATGTGTCTACATTTGCCCCTCTTTGAGACGGTGCAGTTTGTTGCATCGTTTCAAAGAAAGAAAAATAGGTATGAGAAATATACCCCATAAATGTTAATTTAGTGGGTGATATGCCCCCTCGAGAGATGGGCCAATATTTTGAAAAGTCAGATGATCTCTCAAAAAATAAAAACAATTTGGAGGGAGGTAGAATAGAAGAAATTAGAAATAATGGTGAAAGAATGGGAGAAAACAGAGTGAATACGGAGAAATAGCAAGCTAGTGAGTACCCTTAGGTCATGTAGGAGATACAGCGCAAATGCGGTATTTGTGCTTTTGATTGATACTGTACAATTGATCAAAATTGGTTGGACAATCTGGTGCAATCAATTGAATTTCCCTGGTTGAGTCAAAGCGTGACAGTTGATGTCAGTTGTTCGCTTGGATAGGATAAAGTATGAGTAAGTGAATCAAAGTGACCTGTTGTGACTTAGACAATTGATATAATTGCCCGATGAAGCTAAGGTATCTGAAGAAAAATACTCGTTGAGGCTTAGACAATTGATGTAATTGTCCGTTGTGATTGTGTTTGATTGGTTGATCAATTGATAGTGTTTGTGTTGTAGGTTGTTTGTGGCGAATCGTAGCAGCCCCATTGAGACTAGGTCATTGTGATAAATGCTTGTTGTAATCTAAGTTTGCCATAATTGATTACCTATTGAGACCCAAAGATACTTGATCAAAAAGTATCTGTTGATAGTCTAGGTGTGTGGGAGTCAATGTACCTATGTAGATAGAGTAATTGGCTTGATTGGATTGATGGGAACCGATGAAGGGATTATGATGATGACCTAGATGGGAAGGGTGAGGGAGGGATTCAATGTTAGATAGAAGGTATGGAGGACCTAGGATGCATTCCTATGTAAGAGGAGAAAAATAGAGTATCCATTGTCATTACTATGTATGAATGATATGCAACAATATGGATGTATGGATGGATGGAATGCAATGAAATGCAATATATATAGATGAGATGAAATGACGATCCATAGATTATTCACAGTACTTTATTTTCATCATCGAGCATGGTAGTATCATTCTTGGTTGAGGTAGCAGGAACCAAGTTTGAGCATTTCACCTGTAAGCACGCATTGCAGACAAGGAAAGTTCCCCTTCATTCTGGTTCATGTACAAATGGTCGAGGTATACGCTGTAGTTAGTAAGATGTAGTGATCTATGACTGTATTTTGGTGTTTGTTGCGATGTGTATGTACAAGGAATAATATACGTTGTAATGTGTTTGATTTATTTTTGATATTTTTGTCATGTTTTCTGGATTTTTTGAATGTTGTGAATGTTTTTTATATTATCTGTAGGACATTTTGCGAATGTTTTTGGGATTTTTGAAGATTTTATGAATGTTTTTTAATGCAGAGGCCTCCTTACACCTAAGGAAAAGTCCAAAAGGTTAGGGTCTGACCCATAAAATTTCAAAAATGACCCTACAAGGAAGGACTCCACATCTCAAGGTTTAGAACTACTCTCCACTACTCAAGCCTAACACCTACTCAAGGTTAGTAAAAGGCTTCAACTTCTCTAACATGCCTTACCAGTGACTCCTGCTCTTAGGGATTTTGAATTTTGCCTATGCATGACATCTAAGAAATATTCCAAGCATTGGTTTTGGACTTAGGCATCAATTCCTTATACCTTCTTTGGAAACCTACCCCTTAGGCTAGTAGCCCTCCTATACCAGTATTTTGCCTTTAACTCCAAACTCTTCCACACACTTTGATAAAATATTAACCATTATGGATGCCATTTTGGGAGTTACATTCACCCCAAAATGGATTGGTAAGATCTACAACCTAAAGGTCTGATCCCCTTAGAAGCCTAGAGACCTAATTAGGGTGATTAGGCCTGATTTACAAAGCAACCCCCTTTACCGGTATCCCAAATACAAAACCAAATTTATGAGCATGTGGGGGATGGTGAATAACTTCTAATTCCAGGGTTACACACCTGGAATCCACCGCTCTCAGATTTTAGGATGACTATCCTAATTTTGCTTAAGGTAGTCACATGGAGATGCCTACCTAGATTCACTTCAAGCGCCTCACAACCAAGTATTCCCTACAAAAAAACACCAAAAACTTAATTTAGACTGACCAATATTGCATTCCACCAAGGTAAATAACTTCTAGAGGTAGGAGATGCAAGATATGGCCATTATTTGGCAAAACCCTAGTCAAACCCTGGTTTCCCGGGTTACAGTAAAAAAAAAAGGGTTTCTCACTACACAGAAACAATCAAAGTCTCACACCACCACCAAATCAAAGCTAGTTAATTTCTCCATCCACTCCATGAATGGTGTTGTCAGATTCAAGCCGGTCAAGGACGTACAATCTCTGTAAACTTAGAATTTCTTGGAAAACTTCAGTATTTCAGTGTTTTATTGCTTCATCACTTCAAAACATAAAAAAATACACCTTGGGAATCATGTCCACAAGGTTTATACAACTCTCCAATAGTTAACAACTGAACTAGGAATAGGTTGGAGTCATTGAAAAGCTTACATCAACCACATTTTGAAAAGTTGCACTTTTGCACTCAAAAGTTGCACTTTCAAAAGTTGTATTTTTGCATAAAAAGTTGTCAAACTCTCTAAGGTTGGGATCCACACACTTGGGTCAACCAAACACTCCTAAAACATCCTAAAAACCTATCAAACACAAAAACAAACATTCTACTACCTCTATTGACCACATTGTCCTAATTGGCTTATCAAATTGCCTAATTAGTGACATTGGTTTACATGGTGGGGTCTTTATTAAATACATGAAAATGCACAAACAAAAGACTTGCAAAGTGATCCTAAGATCCTAATCTTCATCAACAGTTGCATGATTAGCTTGTTGATGAGGTGCTCCTGCACCATACTCCCCGAGAGAAGAGAGCTCAAGCCCACTTGAGATCAGAGTTTGGAGATCTTCACCATGGTTGGAAATTTGTTTATCTATTATCCAAACTGCTTCAAAATCTAGTTTGTCCTGCCAAGCCACCAAATACTCTATGTAATCCTAGTTCCTTGTCCTCTTTGTGATTCTAGTGTCTAGAATCTTGCTCAACTTTAGTGATTCATACCTTGGAATATCATTGTTTGCTGCAACCTGCATTGGTTCCTGCACTTCATTTCCATTGCCTGTGAAAAGTGTAAGATCACACACATTGAAAATGGGTGACAATCCAAGAGCACGAGGAAGTTGGATTTCATGAGCATCTTGTCCACATTTCTTCAAAATCTGACATGGTCCAATCTTCCTTTGCGTGAGCTTGGTATATTTGCCTTTTTGGAGTCTCTCCTTCTTCAAATGTACCCATACTAAATCCCCAACATCTCTCTTTTTCTTATCAGCATGAGCCTTGTACTTTTCTGCAGATTGTTGGAGATGAGGCCTTACTTGATCATGTACCTCCTTTATGGCTAATGCAAAAACTTCACCATCTGCACTAATAGGCTCTTCCTTAGGTAACTCCCTCAACTCCAATACACCTCTTGGGTGGATGCCATACACAATCTGGAAAGGAGACTTCCCGGTACTCCTATTTATGGTGTCATTGTATGAGAATTCTACCCGTGACAAAATGTTGTCCCATTTCTCTCCATGTGGTCTTGTCAAACATATTAATAGGTTCCCCAAGCACCTATTGACAACTTCAGCTTGCCCATCCATTTAGGGATGGTAGGCTGATGAGAAATCTAGGTTAGTTCCCAACTTCTTCCAAAGAGTCCTCCAAAAGTGACCTATGAACTTCACATCTCTGTCTGAAACTATGTTTAGTGGCAATCCATGTATCCGAACTATTTCTTTGAAGAACAAGCCTGCAATATATGAAGCATCATAGGAGGATTTACATGGCAAGAAATGAGCCATTTTGCTAAATCTGTCCACCACTACAAAAACACTGTCAAAACCTCTCCTTTTCCTAGGTAGACCCAATACAAAATCCATGCTTATGCTCTCCCATGGCCTAGAAGGAATGGGTAAGGGTTGGTACAAGCCTGCATTGGTGGATTTCCCCTTGGCTTTTTGATAGATTACACATGTCTCCACAAAATTCCTTACATCTGCTTGCAACTTAGGCCAGTAGTAATGTCTTTTCACAAGGTCAAGGGTCTTGTCAAGACCAAAATGACCTGCCATTGCTCCACAATGTTTCTCCCTAATGATATTCAGTCTCATTGAACACTTAGGTATATATAATTGTCCACCTTTGAATAGAAATCCATCTTGTATCAGAAAATTCAACATGATATTGATCACCAAAAGTTTCACATACCTTGTAGATCTCTCCAAAGTCTTCATCAACATCATACATGTTCTTCAAGGAGTCAATGCCAACACTTTCCATCTTGATTTGATTGACAGTTAAGACCCTCCTGCTCAAAGCATCTACAACTTTTTTCTTGACCCCCTTCTTGTGTTTGAGGGTGAAGGTGAAGGCTTGTAGGGTCTCTACCCACTTCATGTGCCAATGGTTTAGCTTCTCCTGGCTATTTTTGAAACTCAGTGCCTGATTATCAGTAAAAACTATGAACTCTTTAGGCAATAAATAGTGCCTCCACTTCTTCAAAGACTGAACGAAAGCATACATCTCCAAGTCATAAGATGAGTATCTCTTCTTGGCATCATTTAGCTTTTCACTGAAAAAAGCAATAGGTCTTCCTTCCTAACTGAGCACTACCCAAATAGCCATGTGGCTAGCATCACACTCCACCTGAAATATTTTTTTGAAGTCTAGTAGGGAAAGGATTGGTTGTTCTGCAACTTTCTTCTTCAAAGTTTCAAATGAGTCATCTTCCTCCTTGGTCCAACTGAACCTGCACTTTTGTCCTCCCTTTATGGTGTCAAGCATAGGTGCACAAACATGACTAAATCCTCTTATGAACTTCCTATAAAAAGTTGCTAAACCATGGAAGCTCCGGACATCATTCATAGTCTTAGGTGTTGGCCAAGATAGTATAGCACTTACCTTCTCTTGGTCCATTTTCAACTCACCTTGTGGGATTACAAAGCCCAAGTAGATGATCTCCTCCTGCATGAACAAACACTTATCCAAATTTATCATTAGCTACTCTTCATGTAACCTTTTAAGAACCATATCTATGTGTTTGAGGTGCTCTTCCCTTGAGTGGCTACAGATCAAGATATCATCAAGGTATACTATGACAAACTTTCCCATGAACTCCACCAAGACCTCATTCATCAACCTCATAAAGGTACTAGGGGAGTTGGACAACCCAAATGGCATGACTTTCCATTCATACAACCCTTCATTGGTTTTAAAAGTTGTTTTCCATTCATCCCCCGACCTTATTCTAATCTAATGGTATCCACTTTTTAGATCCATTTTTGTGAAATATTTAGCACTCCCCAAGCAATCAAGTAAATCCTCTATCCAAGGGATTGGGAGCCTATACCTTATAGTTATCTTGTTGATGGCCCTTGAGTCTGTACATATCCTCCAAGTTCCTTCTTTCTTGGGTGCAAGGATTGTCGGTACTGCACATGGGCTTAGACTTTTGCCAATTAGTCCTGATTCTAGAAACTCCTCAATTTGTCTTGCCATCTTTGGATTTTGATCTGGGGTAAGCTTGTATGTTTCCTTATTTGGTAGGGTAGATCCAGTGATTAGATCTATGCACTGAATTATGTCTCTCATCAGTGGTGGGGATCTTGGCATTCCATCTGAGATGATGCATTTATACTTGTCAAGTAACTGTCTGATTGCAGGGTCCATGTGCTTCTTTCCTCCTTCTTTCTCTTCTACAAATTGCTCCTTCTATGTCATCTTGGACTTAGGAATGAGGGCATAGCAAACTGCATCCTTCTCTACAATCTCCTTCATAATCTACTTTCCTTCTGCCAACACCACTTTGGCATCCTTTCCCTTCTATTCTATCTCACTCTCCATTAGGGGTAAAATCTCTATCATCTTACCATCCTTGGTGATTGAATAGGTGTTTCTAACCCCATCATGGTAAGCCTTCAAATCAAACTACCATGGTCTCCCAAATAAAAGATGACATGCATCCATCTTGGCTATATCAAATAGCAACCTATCCTTGTATGATCTAATCTGAAACTCTACCCATGCCTACTCTTCTACCACTACTTTTTGACCTTGGGTGATCCATGAGACCTTATAGGGGTAAGTATGTGGAAACCTTCTCAACTTAATATTCTCCACCATTTCAAGTGACACAAAATTTTCAGTAGACCCGGAGTCTATGAAGACCTTGCATACTTTTACTCCTACCTTGCAGGTAGTTTTGAAAAGAGACTTTATTTTTGGGGGCTCCTTATAAGTTACCTTCATGGTGGTTACTGCTCTCCTCATCATCAGAGCCTCTCCTCTTTTAGGGTAGCCATAGCTATCCAGAGCATTAACAATTTGATAGGTGTTTGCACTTGCCACACTTTGACAATTAGATTCCTGCACCAAGTTGCTCCTCCTTTCTTCCATGGAGCTTGTGGCCTTCTTCAGACACCTGTTGTCCATGTGCCCTTCTTGGTTGTAGTTGTAGCATCTAGGAGGTCCTATACCTTGGGATCTTCCTCTAGAGAATGGTCTTCTGCCCCTAAAGTTCCCTCTTTGATTGCAGCCTCCTCCTTGGTTGTAACTGCTCTCTCCTCTGGTGCCTTCCTAATTAGACTCACCTTGGTATCCAAAACCATTTCCTTTACCTCTGAAAGGGCCTCATCCCCCTCTTTGTTGTCTCCCTTTGCCTCTTCTATTTTGTTCCTGCCTTCTCTTTTGCTTCTCCTCCAACTTAAGTGCTAAGTGAAAACATTTTTGGACTCTCTCCAGGGTGTGGAGGTTCAAATCTTCTTGGATGGAAAATCTCAGTCCATTGAGATATCTCACCACCTTCTCATCTTCACTCTCCTTTACCTTGGTCTTCACACACAAATTCATGAAATCCTCTATATAGAAACTCACGTCCATCTCCTTCTGCTTCAAATTCTGTCTTCTCTTGTGCAATTGGACATTATAGTCCACCGGAACATAGGCTTCCTTCACGAAAACCATCATCTTCTTCCAAGTAGCAACTTTTCATTTCTCCTCTTTCACCCTCTCATCTTGGATGAAAGTCCACCAAGTCAGTGCAACCCCTTTCATTTTGGATTGGGCCATCTTCACCCTTTGGTGCTCTGGTATGTCTTCACTCTCAAAGAAATTGTCCAAGGAGTCTATCCACTCCATCAATGTATCCGGTTCCATCTTACCAGCAAACATTGGCAGATCCAACTTCACATCCATTGTTCTTCTTTCTATGGACTCGAGGACACTCATTAGGGATCTCTGGTCTGCAGGAACCTCTAGTTCTTCCTTCCTAGGGATCTCCTCTTCATCCCCTTCTTCAACACTTCCAAAGTCTCTCTCTCCCCTCTCCACTTTGTCCTTCAACTGGTCCATTTTACCTCTCAAGGCTTGATTCTCATCCCTGACCGCTCTGCTCTCTGCCATCTCCTTCTTTACCAAGACAACCAACTCAACATTAGTCATCCTTGATGGGATTTCTTGGGATCCCTCTTGCTTTGACATCTTGTCTTCTTCTCTGGTCTAAAGTACACTCCTAGGCTTTGATACCACTTGATGAAGAGGCCTCCTTAAACCTGAGGACAAGTCCAAAAGGTTAGGGTCTGACCCTTCAAATTTGAAAATGACCCTACAAGGAAGGACTCCACATCTTAAGGTTTAGAACTATTCTCCACTACTCAAGCCTAACACCTACTCAAGATGAGTAAAAGGCTTCAACTTCTCTAACATGCCTTACTGGTGACTCTTTCTCTTAGGGATTTTGAATTTGGTCTATACATGACATCTAATAACTATTCCAAGCATTGTTTTTGGACTTAGGCATCAATTCCTTATACCTCCTTTGGAAACCTACCCCTTAGTCTAGTAGCCCTCCTATACCGGTATTTTGCCTTTAACTCCAAACTCTTCCACACTTTGAAAAACTACTCACCATTCTAGATACCCTTTTGGGAGTTAAATTCATCCCCAAAATGGATTGGCAAGATCTGCAACATAAAGGTCTAATCCCCTTAGAAGCCTAGAGACCTAATTAGGGCGATTAGGCCTGATTTACAAAGCAACCCCCTTTACCGGTATCCCAAATGCAAAAACAACTTTATGAGCATATGGGGGATGGTGAATAACTTCTAATTCTAGGGTTACATGCCTATAATCCACCGCTATCAGATTTTAGGATGACTGTCCTAATTTTGCTTAAGGTAGTCACATGGAGATGCCTACCTAGATTCACTTCAAGCTTCTCACAACCAAGTCTTCCTTGCAAAAACCCATGAAAAAATTAATGTAAACTGACCAATATTGCATTCCACCAAAGGAAAGAACTTCTAGAGGTAGGAGATGTAAGATGTGGCCATTATTTGGCGAAACCCTAGTCAAACCCTGGTTTCCCGGGTTACAGTCAGAAAAATAAGAGTTTCTCCCTACACAGAAACAATCAAAGTCTCAGACCACCACCAAAGAAAATCTATTTAATTTCTCCATCTACTCCATGAATGGTGTTGTCAGATTCAAGCCGGTCAAGGACGTACAATCTCTACAAACTTTGAATTTATGGGAAAACTTCAATATTTCAGTGTTTTATTGCTTCATCACTTCAAACCACAACATCAACCACCTTGGGAATCATTTCCAAAAGGTTTATATAACTCTCCAACATTTTCCAACCGAACTTGGAAGAGGTTGGAGTCGTTGAAAGGCTTACATCAACCGCATTTTGAAAAGTTGCATTTTTGCATAAAAGTTGTCAAAATCTCTAAGGTTGGGATCCACACACTTGGATCAACCAAACACTCCTAAAATATCCTAAAAACCTATCAAACACACACAAAAAATCCTACTACCCCTATTGACCACATTGTCCTAATTGGCTTATCAAATCGCCTAATTAGCGACATTGGTTTACATGGCGGGGTCTTTATTAAATACATGAAAATACACAAATAAAAGACTTGAAAAATGATCTTGTGATCCTAATCATCATCAGTTGCATGATTAGCTTGTTGATGAGGTACTCCTGCACCATTTTTGAATGAGAAACTCAATCTATCATAAGCAATGGAGAATCCACTCCCATTACTAGGTTTTAAGAACTTTGCCCCCAATTAGATGTCGCTATGAAAGTGTGATGTGGGATACATGAAGTAACAACCTCGATTGTAGATCAATAACAAGCCATGGTATAAATGATGGGTGAATGGATGCAATGGATGTGATCATAACAAGTTTGATAGACAATGGAGCCGCAACCCTTTACGAATGGCACCTATATAAGACAAAGATGATCAAAGCATCTGGTTTCAGAAATGACACCGCCTATATAAGATAAATATGATCAAAGCATTTGGTTTCGGGAAGGATATATCCTGTATAAGACTTGATCAAAACGTCTAGTTTCAGGAAATATACATTCGGTATAAGACTTGATCAAAACGTCTGGTTTCAAGAACGATATATCTTGTATAAGACTTGATAGATGATAGTTGGAAGAATGATGAAGATATGAAAATGAAGAAAGATTCCATGATGATGCGATAGATATGTATGCGGGGGATGCAATGATGAATGTGACTAGATGATGATGATGAGATGTATCTTGAAAATGAGATGTATGATAATGATAATGATGTGATACTAATGCAAGATTAAAATGATATGCAACTAAATGCAAGTTTTAAAATAATATGCAACTAAATGATCACTTTAATCCCGTTGTTGTCTTGCTACGTGTTTGGTCCAATGTTGAAAACCTTGAAGGTGAAATGCCCCCAACAAGGTCAGGATTTTGCCCCTTGTTGTTGATACTACTTTGATATGGATATGTACACTGATCATGGTGGGATACAATTTGGATTGATTCAGATAAACCAAGAATAATGACTATGCTAAGTATGTCCAGTATTGATAAGCATTTGTGAATTTATGGTGATGGCTCAGATGGGTGGATATGATATGTACAATATGATCTGTGAAACATGCATTGCCGTCAATTGATAAAGATAAGGCTAACCTAGAACAAAATCCAGTAGTCATACTGATCTATGCCATTGTTTTGATTTGTTTGATGATTGATAAGAATGTCTGGTTTCAAAGAGTGAGTACCCCGTATAAGACCGATTTGTCTGGTTTCGAGTGTAGCTATCCCTGTATAAGACATATTGATGTTGACGTTGATAGATGGATTGATTATCAAGACTCGATGATTGATAGGAATGTCTGGTTTCAAAGAGTGAGTACCTCGTATAAGACCAATCTATCTGGTTTCGAGTGTACCTATCCCTGTATAAGACATGTTTGATGTTGATGTTGATTTCGAGTGATGAATTGATTAACAAGACATGTGATTAGTTTGATTGCAGACTTTGAGAGTTTTCCTGTTGTAGATTTGATGGATGGGCCATGTGTTCATGCTTTGAATTGATGTGATAAGGGATATGGATTAGAGGGTATGGATGATGTGAAGCAAGATCATAGATAGCACTGGATGATAGAAGCTATGAATAGATAGGATAGATGGTATGGATTAGAGGATATGGATGAGGTGAAGCAAGATCGTAGATAATGATGAATTTATATAGGGTAATGGATATTGGAGGAAGGATAAATGGGAGATATGGTAGGAAGAATAGAGTGGATGAAATTTTCCCCCAAGCATAGAGGTTTCCATTTGCAAAAAAAGACAATATGTAAGATTGTCACAACATCTAGCACTACCTGAATAAGTGTTATTGAACTTTTAAAAGATAGAGAACCTCCGGAAAATTCAACTGAACATTTCTAGCAACTGGGAAGTCGACTCAAAAGGGAAGAAGAATCCCAAACTAGATCAAGGTATTGAGTCTTTGATTATCCATGTGTGTGCAAGTGGGTTCATTCTGGCTCATATGATCATTGTAATCTTCAGAATCTAGCATGGCTAGCTATATGAGTTACCCTGACTTCAAAAACATCCTGGATAGAGCCTCACTGCTAGCGAGAGTCCATAGCCCCGACGAGGTTATCGCTATAATCTCACAAATATTGCTCCATTTCCAGCCAGACGCCCATAGCCTCGATGGAGTTACTTGCATGTTCCCATAGCCAAGCATTTTGATATTGCTTTTTTTTTTCTTTTTTCTTTCTCATGCTTTTGATCTTTTGATATTTATTTTTGGTCTTTATTTTTCTTGCATTGGCTTGTAAGTGATGAAACTTACATGGGTTTGATAATGACAGTGGCATTGAAGCAAGATTTTAGATTTTTCACTAGCCATGTCTTCAACTAAGAGATCACAATGATTTAGAGCAATTGATTTAAGTGTATGAGATATAGTAATCAAAAGATGTCAGTACTAAGATATGATGAGTGGTTCTTTTCTGGATTGAGTGTGTATCTTAACCAAAAGAAAATGTTAAAGACGAACAACCTTGGATTTTGAAGCATTTTATAAATAGATATCTAGGAAAAGGATTGAACATGAGATTCGAGCATGGGCAAGCATGTGACAAAATGACACAAATGCCTATTTCACAGATGATGAATTTATGCAAAGGATTGAAGGATAGACAAGAGGTGTTGGATAATAGATAGAATGTTTGAAGATTTGTGCGAGGATAGATGGAAATTTATTCAACATGGGTGTTGGTACACAACTCGAGAAGTGATGAAGAGACAACAATCGAATTTTAGGACATAAGGACCCAAAATAGATAGAGGAAATGATGGAAGAATAGTTTTGGAAAGATGTTTAGATAGATGGTTGAAAGGAGTTCATAGATGTGTTCCTTTGTTGATCTTTCTTATGGACTATTTGAGGTGATTGATTGGTGGATGGAGGGAGGTAAGGACCCAAGATGGATGGATAGGATGGAGAGTTTGAATTCAGAATGAAAGGACCTAAGATAGATTTAGAAGAAGAAGAGTTTGACTTTGGAATGAAAGGACCTAAAATGAATTTGGAGGATGAAAAGTTTGACTTTGGAATGAAAGGACCTAAAATGGATTTGGAGGATGAAGAGATTACTTGATCTTGATCTTGACTTGGAGTAGGATCATTTCCTTTGATTGAGTTTCCTTTTTCTCGGTTTGATGATGAATGGTCATAGAAATGTTCAAAGTTGATGTTTTTGATAGGTTTATGTAGAGAAATTTACTCCTTTTGATATGAGTGACGGTCATATAAAATTATACTTTGTTTTCACTTGTTGATGTTGTTTTGTTCTATCAATGTTGATGTAGATTTGTTGGATTGATAATTGGTTTTAATTGTTTTGAATTTCTTTGACAAGAAAACACAACAAGCACACAAGCACAATAACCTTGCCCCTTTTCAATAAAAGGCACAATAGGTGTGTGTCTAAATCAACCCAATCATGAACTTTTTGACCCTTTATAAATGTATATTATGTTCCCAAAGCCTGAAGTCAGCCCAAATTGTTACTAGTCTGAAACAAGACAAAAACAACTCAAACATTTTTTATCCCTAAGGTCATGGCCAGTTGCGATATTTTCAGCCCACATCTTGATATTTCTTTGACTTTGGTACTACATGCCTTATGAATCTCATCGTGGAAGGTAAGGATGTGATATACTAAGTCTTGCGCAAGCATAATAGATAGATGATCCTTATGATGGGGGAGTCACCACTTTCATCAAGCTACAAGTAGCCTTTCAAAAAGCCCCATTTCTACTCAAGGAAATATGTATGGTGAGTATCTTGGGAGCAAAACCATCTATGCTCTTGCGCTAAACTTTTCACAAATATCCTCAATCAATAGAACGGGTAGACTTCTAGAATAAGAGGTGTCTAGTAATGTTCGATGTCTTTGGACATAAGTTCATTCTGCAGTGACTCACTTAAGAGCCTTGTAACTTGTGGTGGGGCCCATATGTCCTTTCGACATGTTACACTGTAGGAACAACTACACCCAAGGCTAAAACTTTCACTCTCACCTTATTTCTATAGCGGCTCGAAGGATTTACTACGCAAAGTCATTCCCAAGAGTGATGTGTCTCTTAGCAGGCCTCTCTTAAAAATAGAAAATTTAGAGCGTTACTAACACTTTTCTCTTGCACCTAGGACCATGACAGCCAAGGGAGAGGATAGTGTGTGTTAGAAATGGGACCACTCTACAGATTTGCACAAGCATGCCAAACACGGAAAACAATTGTTCTTTTTAACCTTTTTATCGCAATGTGATCTATTTGCTATTTGGAGATGTGATGTTCTTTTTAATCCCACAAAGCAATTTGTTTTCTAACTAGGAAAGTGAAAATCCTAGTCAACAAAATTGAAGCACGTTTTGCTTAAAGTAAAATCGCTTTGTAAACAAAATGGACAATTTGTTTGTTCTTTTTATAGCCCAAATTTGAAGTGTGAATTTGCAAAAAGAAATGTTAAGTTTGTTGTAAATTGTAGCTTTGCAAATGATGTTCTTTTTAAGCCCAAAAGACAAGTTTTGATTTATTTTGAAACACCAAAAACTAAAATGTGAGGTTCTTTTTACCAAAAAAGAGGAAATATGAATTCTTTTTAACCAATTTTTAGAAAAGAAGTTAAAAACAAAATAAAAAATTCTAAATTAAACTCCTCCACCCTGCAAGAAATCATTGAAAACCTGCAAATAAATAAGTTAGAAAAATCCAAAATCTTATGTGGGCTTCCACAAGCCTAAATTCAATTTTTCAGTTACAATTTTGAGCTCTCTGGAACAAAAGCGCTACTCTGTGAGCACAAAAATGAAAATGACTACTCATGCAAGTGTAAACAAGTTAATATGAGAAAGCACCTTAATTATTCTATGTTAATTTTAACCAAAATAACAAGACAAATGCTTCTAAAATGCTCTCTCAAAATAACTATAAGTTTGATGCATAAAGATTTCTGGATCCTTTTCAAGAAGGAATGGGCTCTATTTATAGGAAAATTGGAGAAATGGATGGTTGAGATTGAGTAATCTCAACAAGGGCCAAGATTGATGGGTTTGTGATCCATGTGAGGGCTTTCAACCCAATCCCAAGATGATAAATATCAACATGAGATGGCTTGAGAGGAGAGGGAAGAAGCATTAAATGCTTGAGATGACTTGAAGGCTACCTTAGGAGGTAAGGTTTAGCCTTGAGTTAGTGAATAAAGCTTTTATCCAATGAATAAGGTCTTTATCCAATGGACAAACTCTTGTGCAAGAGTTAGTGGGGATAACCATGGCCAAAGCAATGAATGCTTGAAGAGACCTATGAATTAAATGAGGGTTGAGTTAGAGGAAAAACCTCTAATCATGTGGGTGAGTTGAGTTTAACCATTAATGGTTATGTAAGAGCCATAAATGATTATGAAGACTTTGGGGGTTAACTTGTTGAAGACATAAAGCCTTTGATGCTTTTCAAAGACTTTGGAGGTGTTGAGAAGTGACTTCAAGTTGCTAATTAGGAATGGTTTAGAAGAGTCTAGAATGGGTTAGAAGAGTCTAGAAGGGGATTAGAAGAGCAAGTGGGTTTGGTGGGTGAGAGAAAATAGGATTTTAATTAAAATAAAATTACTTTATTTCAACCAAATAGGTGCAACTTGCATTTGTAGGAGAATGCAAGTGGGGGAGAGTTTAGGGATTTAAATAAATATTTTATTTATTTATTTAAAGGAGGAAAGGGGTTAAATTAAATAAATATGTTTTATTCATTTAATTGATTGTTAGAGTGTGGCTTAATGAATTAATTTAAATAAATTGAATAATTTATTTAGTTAATAGAAGAAGGGGTTGATGATGAATTAATTAAATATTAATTTAATTAACTGTTGACTAATGGTTAAATAATCAAATAAATACTTAATATTCATTTAGTTAAGTGGACATATTTATGTGTCTATATATATATATAAATACACACACACACACACACATGTATATGTATGTATGTATGTATACATATACATACATACATATATACATACATTCATATATATACATACATACATACATACATACATACATATAGATATATACATACATATATACATATACATATATACACACACACACACACATATATATGTATATATGTATGTATGTATACATATACACACACACACACACACACACACACACACACACACACACACACACACACACACACACACACACACACACACACACACACACACATATTGTAATAGGGAATTTGAGTATAAGATTCATAACCTATATTAGCTAACCACAAAAAACTAACAAGCTATGAAAGAAATACCAATACATTCAATAGAGCTATGAAGACAAAGCACTTAAAATAAATATGCAAACCATAATGAAGTACTTCCTCCATGATTCTCCATTGTTTCTCTTTTTCCTCCAAATATGTGGGTTTCACCTACAAAATGCAAGTGTGAGAAAGAGAGCAAGATTGCAAATGAGTTCGACAACGTGAGGATATTCGAAAAGTGGTTGAAAATGATGAATAAAAGAGTCCAATTTATATAAAAATTGGGGATTGACTATATGGACAAGATTAATTCGAGATTGAAATAATCAACAGACAAGATTGAGTGCACAATAGAGCTGCCATTCAGGATAGGACGAAAATAGAAGAAAGCAAATTGGAAGATATTATGAGAATAAATAATAAAATCTTTAATTATCTTTTCATAAATACCAAATTAGCAAGTTGAAAATATCAATAAGGTTTTAATAATTAAAAATTATTAAATATCTTCATTCGAAAAGATAAATAGAAGAATTAAAAATAAATAAAATATCCTATCACAAAAAGTAGATTTTTGAAGATGCATACCTCATTTTTTAATTTAAAAATTAAGATTAATGAGATATTGCCAAAAAGATTGATTTTTGAAAATCAAGGAAAGATATTAGTTTCCAAATAGGAAAATTAGGAGGATATATGAGAAGATTTAATAATTAAAAATTATTAAATATCTCCACATAAGAGGATAAAATGGAAGAATAAAAAATTAAGAAAGGAGGAAATAAAGATGAATTAATAAATGAAATTTATTAATTATCTTTATTTTGGAGGAAGATAAATATGATAAATTAATAAAATGATTTATTAATTTATTGCTCATATTTATGAATTAGTTAATTAAATAAAATGAATTTATTTAATTAATGGACAAAAGGGATAAATAAATAAATTATTAAATTTATTTATTGAGGACTTAGAAGAATCGTTAGTAAAAGGGGGTTTAATTAATTAATTAAACCTAAGAGGCACTATGCGCATGATATGTTAAAAATAGGAGACACATGCGTTGACCATTTTTTAATGTCTACACACACACACACACACACACATCTATATATATACATACATATACATACATATATGTATGTATATATATGTATGTATATGTATATATATAGATATACATATACATACATATATGTATACACACACACACACATATATCTATATATATACATATACATACATATATGTATGTATATATATACACATATACATACATATATATATGTTGTATGTATATATATGTGTGTATATGCATATGTATATGTGTATGTATATATATATGTATATATATGTGTATGTATATATATGTATGTATATATGTATGTATGTATGTATATATGTATGTATGTGTATGTATACATATACATATACATATATAGATATATATATACATACACACACATATACATATATACATGTATGTATATGTATATACATACATACATGAATGTATATGTATATACATACATACATATGCATGTATGTATATACATATACATACATATATGTATGTATATATATATACATACATACATACATACATACATACATATGTATATACATATACATACATGTATATACATATACATACATGTATATATACATATACATATACATACATATGTATATGTATATGCATATGTATGTACACACACATACACATACACATACACATACACATACAAGCATAGATATATACACATAAAAACATATATATATGTGTGTGTGTGTGTATACACATACATACATATAGATATATATATATAGGTATGTGTGTATATATATATATGTATGTATATGTGTATGTATGTGTATGTGTATGTGTGTGTGTATGTATGTATATGTGTATGTATACACATACACACACATGTGTATGTGTATGTGTATGTATGTATATGTGTATGTATATGTATATGTGTATATATGTGTGTGTGTGTATGTATATGTGTATGTGTATGTGTATATATATGTGTATGTGTATGTATATATATAATCATATACATATACGTATACATATACATATACATATACATATACATATACATATACATACACACACACACACACACACACGAACACACATATATGTACACACACACACACACAAATATATATATATATTAGCGGATCATATATTACCAAACAACGAATGCATGATGGAGATTTCACATATATATAGTGCCAAATGGTTAATTGTAAAGATAGTCGATAGAAAACTATCGACGTGGGGAGTTGAAACTCTCCAAAGCTCATTGAATACGAGCTGATAAGGACTGTGTTTGCAACCGAACTCACACTTATCTGGTGGTTAAGTCGACCACCTCAGCTTTCACATTAAATAAGCCATGATCGAGAGGGAAATACGTGCTTCTCACAGGCCGTTAGAATTGTTTGAGTGACAGTCAAACATTAAATAAAAGAAGGAGTTAAGCCATGAAATCAGGGAAAAAGAGACGCCCATCCAACATAAGGCTTGAATAGCCATTGTTTATTACATAGACAACGGGGAGAAAAGAATACAAAAACCCTGAAGTCACAGGGATGAAAACAGAGGAGAGGAAAGAGGCGACATCAATCACATTCTTTACCAGTTAGGTCAGGAGAATAGTTAGACACGCCGTCTATCTTCTATAGAATCAACTCAGAGCTCACATGTAGGTTCTAAAGTATTGTGATATTCTTTTGAAGTTTTTGTTTGTTGAGAATGAAATAACTGGCATTCTTGTATTTCTGATCAAATGTTGAAGATACATCAGCAATGCATATATATACATACATGAGAATTGTTTTTACATATATACTAACTATATACATGTTCAAATCTCAACTGAAAGACAATAAAGTTGATGAAAACACACAAAATTTGAGATATTCTTTCAACCATTTTTTCTGAAACATTCTTGGAAATTTAGGAATATCTAGATGTTACTAAATTAATTCTTGTAGCAGAACTAAATCAATTCTTGTAGCGGAATTTAAATTACTTATGTAGCAAATTTATAGTTGATCTATAGAAAACCAGAACAATCATGAAGCTGCAACTGAGTTATAGTTTTCTGTATTTTTATTATTGTTTGGAATGCGAGTTTATGACTGTTATTCTTTGTTTACACTCAGAAATTGTATTTTCATAGATAGGTAAATAAAAAACTTGTTAGTGGATTTGTAAATATTATGAAAGTATACTTGAAACTTTGAGAGGAATAAAACTGGAAGAATGTGTACTTATTATTTTCTGTAATTTATATGCAATATGTGCATGCATGAGTTACACCTTCTTTTATTTGAACTTATTTAATTTACTTTAAAACTGAAAAGATTGATTGTTACTTGCAAAATGAATCTACAATTTGTGTATATTTGAACTAAGAATGCTTGTGAACGAAATTGCATATCATATATATTTAAAGATGTAAATTAAAAATAAATAGGCATGATAGACGAGTGGATGTGCTTGACATGTGTTTTAGGAAAATTTTACATTGCGGGATGGGTGCCGAATATGGGGTTTAGAGAGTATAGCTTGCTTTTCTAAACATTCTTTATTGCTATGCATTGCATTATACTTGACCGAGTAACTTATTGACAATTGGAATAGATGGATATATTTATGACTCTCTACCATATCCTTGTTATGATCTTGATTATTTCTTAAATGAGTTAGAATAATAGAAAATGCATGTATCATTCTAGGCATGCACCAGATTCCATCTTGTATATCGAATTCTTCTTGCTAAGTAATTCATGCAAGGTCGGGTATTCTAAATTGATTAAGAATATTGGGGAAGTGTATGCTTCAAGGTTGGGTGGAAAAAGCACTTGAATCTTTTTCTCATCTTCATACAAAAGATTGCATTGAAGATAGCTTAGGGATTAAAGATCAAAGGATGTATCTTGTCTCTTTATTGAATTACTTGTATGTGTTTATTTCAGCTTAAGGCAATTGAAATGCCTAAGTCTTATTATATAATTATGAATGATGTATAGAATGATTGAAATACTACGAAGATACTCTATATTGTAATAATATTAATTTATATCTCTTTGTTTACAATAGTCTTGTTATTTCGATCATGGTATTCACATATGTAAGGATATTATTTGAATGTCGTTATTGAATTACGGATAATACTAAGAGAAGTAAATGAATTTATTAAGATAATTATGAATTTATTTAAGAATATAGAGTTTTTTATTTTATTATTGAAGTTAGAATGTTTACGCCTTTACATGCACAACCTTTCACTAAGATGGAACAACCAATCTAGCTAGACCTCGGTGATAATGATTTAAATGTCTTACAAACAAAGATGACCATAAAGAGGAGCCCAATTCTTTAGTTGTGAGATGAGGATATGGTACTTTCTAATAACAACCAAAATAATTATGTAAAGGACCAACAACAAAGCTCTCACTTAGCCTACTTATTTTTCCCACTTCATCTAGCAGTTATCTTTCTGCTACAAGATTGCTTTATAAGTTATTTCCCATAACTTTGACCTTAATGTATTATGTTTTAATGTCGATTTCATGTCAACCTTGACCAAGAAAGTGGAGATAACACTAGGTATATTTCTAAACATCAACAATCAACTAAACAAAAAAATCCAGACAGAGTTGATCTCTGTGTTGCAGACCCACAAAACAATATTTGCTTGGGACTACTGTTGTTGGGAAATAAACATATTCAATAAAAAATATTATGAAGATCAATCTCTTTCCAATAAATTAATCAAAGGATAAGATAAAAGGCTTAGATAAACGCAACATGAAAATTTGAAACTCATATGCAAATCTGAAAATTAAGTTGCCTTAATTGTGGAAAACCATGATTATATACTTCTTCTTCATGATGTCAAAAGTCATCTTGTTTATCATTCTAAATCAACCTATCTTATGTAAAATTGTAAGAACAATAAATAATTATTAACATCACCATAAATAGCAGCGATAAATCATAAATCGACAACATAATACCATCACATAACACAATATTTACATGGAGAAACCTTTGCAGGGAAAAAATCCACCAAGAAGAGAGGCCAAGCTTGCATTATCAATAATGAATATGCTTACAATACAATCACTTCCATCCTCTTCTTTTTCTCCATCATAGAAGCACCTATGTACATGTGAACAACCTTCACATGCCTCCCACTCGCCCTTTGTTTCTGTAGAGAAATCTACATTCAACTGTTACTCCATTAATTCTACACCCAAAATGTTGAATTTATAGAATAGAAAGAGCTCCACAACCACCAATACAGAATCCCAAATAAGCCTCTTCATTCCTCATGACCACAACCCTTGGAATGCCTCCATGAAACTCAAAGAGTCACTAGTTTGGCTCCAATACTTTTCCTCCAACTTGGATGCCCATTCTTGGAAGATAAACACTACATTAAATGTAATAAATGACAGAATACCAAGAGACATAGTTTGTTCTCTCTTCCAAGCTCCCACTTAGATAATCCCATAGGTCACTCATTTTTCCACTCCCGAAGTTAATAATTATCTTATTCTAGATGTCCATAAGTGAGAAAAATAATATTAAATAAATATGTTCCCAACCCACTTTTGTCGCTACTGATGGAATCCATCACCCCTTATAAATGTATTACAAACAATAGTAAGAAATAAATATGATAAATTATTTGCCCAATACATCCTAAGTGCCATAGGATACTTTCCAAGGATGTTGGAACCGTTTCATAAGATTTAAAAGGTGTATGACACCTTAATCCTAACAACCATGATACGAAATATATGGACCTCATCTTGTGTACCCATAGGATATGTACATTAAGTGGACTACATAACAATCAAACAACCCTAATGGAGGATCAAACCTGTTGTTTGCAAAAGATATTTAAATCTATGGTTTAGAATCAAATAGATACTAAAATCAAGTGTTTGAGGTCTGATAAAGGAGGAAAGTTTACATCAAATGAGTTTGATAGATTTTGTGAAGAACATAGCATTAGAAGACAATTATCTGCACCTAAGAGTTCTCAATAGAATGGAGTTGTTGAAAGGAAGAATAAGACTATTGTTGAAATGTCTAGAACTATGTTGAAAGATGATAACCTACCTAATGTGTATTAGAAATAAGTTGTGCGAATTGCAATACATATTCTTAATAAGGTACAAGTAAGAGTAAAACACACAAAGACACCTTATGAGCTATGGCATGGGAGATCACCTACTATCAAGTGCTTCAGGATATTTGGAAGCAAGTGCTATATAAGGAGAGATGAAGAAAAAATAGGAAAGTTTGATGCAAGATCGGATGAAAGAATTTTTTTGGGAGACAAATTGGTCTCTTGGTTGAGAAAAAGTAGGATTTAGTGCCATTATCTACTAGAGGAAAAATATATTGCACTAGCATCTCAATACTACACTCAAGTCACGTGGATGAAGCAAACTCTCAAAGATATCAAGGTGATATATGATGAAGTGATTCCTAGTGCAATTAACATTTCAAAGAATTTTGTAATGCATTCAAGCACTAAACGCATTTCTATCTAGTATCATTTCTTAAGAGAGAAGGTTGTAGAGAATAAAGTCAAATTGAAGTATGTTCCTACAAAATACTAGATTGTAGACATCTTTACCAAGGCATTGACAAATGATACTTTTGAGTATCTTCGGTAGAAGTTAGGGGTTATTGCCCCTCCTTAAAACTAAATGCATAGAAGTGGTGCATCTTTTTGAGGGGAGAATCAAAGTTCATCTTTTGTCTCTTGGATTGATCTTGTGACTTCTCTCAAGGGGAGCAATGATGGTTGTGATTTATTGACTTCAGGAAAATGGTTGTAGAAGGGAGAGAGTGGAATTCATCATTGGGGATAAAGTTATAGAGGTCAAACATTATTTATAGTATTGTGCTCTTTATCCTTGATGTCAAAGGGGGAGAGAGATATGGTGAGAGGGAGAAAGATATTATTGGAATGATTTTATTGTTGAATGGTAGTACAAGTGTTGCCATCAATGAAAAAGGGGGTTATTTTTTAAAATGATGTGTGTTGTCATTGATGTCAAACTTGTCTGGTGTAGTCATTGATGACATAGTTTGTTTTATCTATGACTGAGTGTTGAGGTAGCAGAAGTGAAGAGGAAATCATTGTGCAGATGTTGTATATGGTCTGGAAATGAGTGTTCAAATGTTGTTATGTTGTTTGGTAATGATTTTGAGTAAGTATGAGGTGTTTTCAAAATGATACAATAGTGGAAGTTACAATATGCAGGAAAGAGTATTTAATGACTTTATGGAAGAATGCTCTACATTCCTCCAGTTCTTAATGTTCATGGCCTACAATTCTGGATATAATGTCTATTGTTTGTGAATGTTTCACTATCATGTTTCTAGGTCCTCAATTGCTCTAATAATGAAGTTAGTTGTGGCATTTTGCTAGCAATGAAGTTATTTATTAATTTTGTTTTGAAGAATGCTTTGTATTTCTCCACTATGGTAATTCAAGTAGTGCATCTTGGAGGACATATTCATATGGTTTGTGTAGTGTTCCATTTCAAATTTCTAGTGTTGGTTCGACCAACAAGTAAAGATAAGTTAGTTTGTTGTTGGCTCTATCAAGTGTTTTGGTCTCTAACCAAATCGTTTGGTTTATCTTATTTTGATCATACTTTTTTGGTTTGGATATGCTTTGGAGGTTGAGATAGAATATTGATATGGGAGTCACTAAGGCGTGTGTAGATCTACATTGAGTAGTTTGCATTGGGTGATATTTTTGGGCCAATTAGCTAACCAATTAGCTACTGGTTCACATAATGCCAACATTCTAGCATGTGCAGTTAATTGAAACCAACATAGAAAGATGTGATGTATTTGGATCCTCTTTATCTCCTAGAGTGGTTTGTATTGTTTGTTTTTGGTCCAAGTGGCTAACTTTATGCAATTAATGTGTATTTTGTCTATGGTCGGCCTACTTGAGGGTTTCAATGTATAAGCTTGCATAAATGAAAGTGTGGATATGTTATTTGGAGTGTGGATTGTTATGAGTTGAATGTGAATGATATGCAAGTATATTTCAAGAAGCAAAAGTGTGAATTTTAGTTTGTGATGAGCTTTGGTGATCATATCTTCAGTGTGACAATGTTTTGAGACAATGAATAAAGTAGATATGTTTGTCATGTTATTGTTCGCTTGACATAGTGGTTCAAGGGCATTTTCATAGTTAGGATATCTTGTTCATTTCATTTCATCATTTCCTTGTACCAATCAAAAGACAGTGAGTCCTTTTGACACCCTATACAACTCTTTGTATCTTTCCACAAGATTGTGTGTCTTAGTAATGCAAGTCCCTTGTGTCCTGACCTAAAATTGTGGGACTTAGTTTTGCAAGTCAATCGGATATTGTGATCTTCCTTGGCCTTGAGCCTCAAATATTGTAATCACTTATTCATATTCTAAGTGTGATTCTCATCGTGGTTTTTCCCTTTTTGGGGTTTCCACATAAATATGGTGTTCTTGTGTGTGTGTGTTTTGTGCTTTATGGTTTCATGTTTAGTATTTGTAGAAGTAAGTTAAGTGAAATTTTAAGTTTTAAGGATTATGAATAAGTTATTTTAAGGTTTGGACTGATTCACCCCCCCTCTCAGCCCTATTGTGTGCTCAACAAATTCATGGATGATTGAATTGTGGTATTTATCTAGGTCAACTTGACCAGTACTTGGGAACCCTTGTTATATGTAGATTATGTATGCTTGACTATAATATGAACTCACATATCATAATTTACTTTAATATAGGTGCATATAGTTAACTACACCCAATACCATTTGAGTGACGTGTTAGGTGTCATCCATCATATTTCAAAGATTAGTCAACCATTTCTTGTAGAATATAGATAAAAGATGTTAGGGCCTATTAATTATATGATGTAGGCGAAATTTAATTGATTCACCAATACAATAAAGATGATGGATGCTAAGATTTAATTGTCGTAGCCAATAGTCACTAGAAGCCATGAAGGTGATAGATGTGGGAATTTCTCATGTTATGATAGAGATTAATTGACTTCCACATTACTTTGAAAATGGTAGATACTAGTAGCTACCCCATACTAGGTTGAACCTACTTTTACAGGTGGCATGGAGGTGATAGATGTTATGATCCATTGACTCCAAAAGTTTAGTGAGTTGTGGAAGTCTTATTAATGATTTTATGTGATGTGAGTTGTTACACTTATACCTTATTTGATGATGATTACAAGTAGCACGAGATGCTTTCTTATCAAATCAAAGTAACTGTAAATAATAATAAAAAATAATGGGACCCATAGTGTAGTATGTGATGCACTAGCATTCCTTTTTGGTTGGGTTGCACTTAAATGAAAAATGTTAGTGAACCAAGTAATGAGAAAATGTATATAATAACATGGTATTAATTTTCTACTATTAGCTGGTCACTATGTATGTTTGGTTGAGTCTTTGTGTAATTGTGTAAAAATGGCCTCAAGTATTGTGCATGTTTTTATACTTATTCTTTTGCTAGTGGTGGCAAGTAGTACTATGAGATGCTTGTTTGTTGTCATAGGTGGTGGTGGATTCAAAAAATGATGGAACACACAATATAGTATGGTATGTACTCACATTCCTTTTTTGGATGGGATATACCTATGAGCTCATGTGTTAGTGAACTAGGAAAAGGAAAGGATGCATGTAGTAAGGTGGTAACAACTAGGATTAAGGTGATTCAACCTTTTAAAATCCTAACATTGACTATTGCATTTATTTGTTATATTTATTTATTATTTTAAGTAATTAATTACCTACAAATGTCTAGTCATCTAGTGGGACCCACATGCTTGGTGGTATCCTACTTGGCGATGACTGTATGATACATATGTTGCACATATGGAGGTAGGCATCCCACTTTGAGGATTTGGACAAGTGTTAGGTGTATGACGACTTTATGACAAGATTCTATGACACACTTACATATGACAACTTATGACAACCTATGATAGATTTTATGACATATTGGACAAGTGGTAGGAGATACCTTTTGCATGGAGAAGGTGGGTGCTCAAGTTGGGTTATGACAAGTTTAACAGAACCGGCTAAGAATAGTCAGTTATGATGAATTCTCTTACAACTATAAGTGTTGACAATATTTATGGCAAGTTCATATAACAACTATAAGATGCATAAGAGCATCTATCATACCTCAACATAGTAAATTTTGGGTGCCCAATTAGGAGGTTTGAATGGGGAGTCATATGGAGATGTACATGTGTCATTTGCATTCTTTTTGATGACTGAAAAATAATACCAAATTTTTGCATGACTCCATCTTGTATCTTCATCAAGAAGCTACCTCTTGAGTTGTATTTTTCTATATAAGGTAGCCTTGGAGAGTATTTGTCATGTTGTGTTTTGCAAGTGAAGTGTTATGCTACCAAAGTTGATACATATTGTGGGTTGTTAGTAGTAGACTCTCATTGAAGAAGCTAAGCGCTGATATTATACTGTGACCACTAGTTTATTGAAATACAAAGTATTGAACTTTTGGAGTATGGGGTTTTTAACCCGAAAGGGTTTTCCCCTTGATATATCTTGTGTTCATTATTGTATATCTTTATGCATGTTCATTATCTTCTTGTGAATGTGTTTCTTATTTTGTAATAGTTAGATATTGTAAAGAAAATTTGCACACTCTCGCTCACTAGATTAGTGTTAGGAAGTGTTTTCTGCACCTTAGCTTCTTTTCAGTAACTACTTCCTTTTGTTAGTTGGTCACTATGTGTACTTGCGAGATTGTTAAGTTATTCACATTGTGTATATGTAATATATGGACAAGTTATCACATTATCTATATGTGATGTAACTGTGAATTATTCACATTATGCATATTTGATGTATGCTTAAGCTAACCCATGTATATTTGGAAGGTTTATAAGAGCCAATCATCTATGTATGTCCAACACAAATGAGAGCTGGCTACCTTGTGTATGCATGATGTATACTTGAGTCATTACTATATGTGAACATACGACTTTGGAATGATATGATTCTTGCATGGGTTGTGTATATACAGTAATGTTGGTATGGAACCATTACTTGATTCGGATGTAGTTGTTATCGGTCTAGTATAATTTAATTAATTGAAAGCATAAACTCAATGTATAGTTGTAATTTGAAAGCAAGGTTGAAGGCCTCATCTTAGATGTGAACATAATTTCTCTTTTATTAGTGTGCGAACTATGAAACATTTGATTTCCAAAAGAAAATGTAGACAACGACATTATGAATGAACCCTTAAAATTTAAGATTCAACCCTACATTGGGTTCTTGAGATTCTGATCATTTGGTGGGCAAGATGGACCAGCAATGACTTTACGAGTATCCCTATTCCTTAGTTGGTTCTTGCCCATCTTAGATACTGCCGAAAGAATCACAATACCAGCTACTACAAGTGCAGTTTTAGATGTCATAGAAACAGCCGAACCCATTGATTTACCCAATCCATGGCATAAAGATTTTAAAAAGCCTTTAGATTCAGAGAGCAGTTGTTCCTTTTTCTCTTCCAACCATCCAAGGCGCTTGATGAGAGGGTGACGAGGATCTTCATCACAGCTATATTTGGTAGGATTGTGTTCTTCATCCGTTGGTTCACCTACAAATGCAAGAGCCTCCTGTACAACTCCCCACTCTTTTCCTTGGTACTTTCTTAGTCTCTGCAGGAGGATTTCCCTGGTTTCCTCCATGTCAGTCAAAGCTGCTTCCATATCAGCGCGCTTTTGATCCTGCAAAATCTGTAACAACCCAAAATTTAATCACATACCGCTTGAAGAATACCAAAAGGCAGGAAATTTTCCAAGAGTAAAATTCAAGGACTGTTTTTGTTTACATGGGATGTGCATGATACCCTATATTTTGTTTTAGAATATTAATAATCTGATACTCTATATTTTATTTTGTTTACACAGGGTAAGGGTGACTCTTTTATATATTATATTATGAAGTTGTCTTTTAAATGTAAAACTTTGAGCAACAGTAAGGGAAATAGGAGCAGTTTATTTTATAAAGCTAGGGTTTGAGCTATTTTTTGTTTGTATGTGCATTGGACGCAGGGTTATCATTTACTATCAGATCATCATTGGACCCTTTGTTTCACTCCTAAAAGAACTACAAACAGAAAACATCCTGACTTATTTTAACTTCAGGGAGATTAACCTTTAAACAACATAGTTTTTGGTTTAGAAAAAAGTGAAAAAATATTGAGCAGCCAGTTTGCATTAGAATTTAAGTTTATAGAGAACATTCCATTCTACTTATGGTAACAATTACACCTGAAACACTTCAACCCAGACGAAATAAGCTTTTCCCATGGGTAGCCTAACTAATCTGTAAACACATTTTTGAGCATAATAATAAAAAAGGACATTCGATACTGATTATAGTACCAAGTAGACATTGAACGCAGGGACAAAATAAACTCTTCCTGTGATAAGTTGGATCTAGTTTTTTCCTCCATGTGGGTACATAACCGACCTCTGAACACCCCATTTTGTTGTTTAGAAAGAAAGGGAAAAAATACTGAGCAGCTAATTTAAATTTATTTATTTTGTGTAAGTTGATAGACATTCCACACTAATTAATAGTACTATCTAGTAATGGAGTTCGATACTTAGGATACTTATAATACTAAACTATGCAATATAAAGTTAATCTTTAATAAATAATAATTTGATTAAAATATTTTTTGTTTTTTCATTTGAGTAATAGATCAGGGAGTGTAATCTAAAACATTGATGGAAAAACTATTTCATAATTAAATAACAAATGAAACTATAGATATGAAAAAGTATAAATAAGACAATGTCATGTGAAAGACGTTAAATCAGACCACCATCTGTAACAAACAAATAGAAATTATAAATAATGGATAACGAAATGTCTGATTCTTAAAAATACTCTATTTCAACTGTCAAATGAAAAAGCTAAATACTACCATCAAGGTAATACAAATTTTCCTTAGCAATATGTGACTATGATTAATATAATTGAGAAGTACATATTAACTTATTTTTCTAGATTGCCTTCTAGATAGGCATGAAACTTTGTAAAGGATCATTTTATTGTCTATACTTAAATGCAGACAAGATGCGACTATCTAAAAGCATAGAGTGATTAGCATAATTGAGAAGTACAGATTAATTTATTTTTCTAGATTGCCTTTTAGATAGGCATGAAACTTTGTAAAGGGTCATTTTATTGTCTATACTTACCTGCAGACAATAAAGTTGGTCTTCAAGAACATCCAAAGAATCTCTAATGGAAGCAAGGCTCCTTACTTCCATGGCTACAGCATGCTCTGGAGAGAGATGGTTTATATCCTCATTCTTACAATTTCCATTAGCTTTGTTTATCACCGGGACTGTTTCTGCAATCTTAATTTCCCTTCCATACCTTACTACTCTATCCATGGCATGACTTATCTTGGCATGCAGCTCAGATGCCTGCCTCAATACCACAATAATATCATTTGTATCCATTAAAATCTAGACAGGCCAAAAGGGGATTGGTGAAATCTACAATATACCCAAGTATTGTATGAACATACTGATGTTAAAACTTCAAAAACAAAGCTAAACAGAGAGGAATGAAGAACAATCAATGACACCACAAGGAAAGGAAAAATGTTGGACTTGTAGCTCAGCGATAGCAGAGATTTTGAGCTTGATTAAAGCATACAAGGTTGGCCTCCTTTAAAAGCAGAAGGAAAACCTAAATAAGGTGAAGAATTCAGATGGTTTAGGGGTGATAGACATGGTGGCAAAGTTGGAAAATCGATGGGAGGTTAAAAGTAGACATCCACTTGATGCAGAGCTGAAGTCCCAATGGGTAATCCGAAAAGCGAGATCGAACGTGCATGGATTTGAGCCCCACAAGACACGCTTTGAGAATACCAGAGTCTACCTAGAATTTGATTGACTTAATTAGACCAGGTTGGAATGAAGACTTTTGTGGGAATGACCTCACATTGTCTTGATTTGACTAGAGAAGATATATTTATGGTATGATATTAAGTATTACACGGTAATCTGCTAGACATTTGGCATTAGATATATCTTGGGTTTGCTTACAATTGCCTGTTGGTAGACAAGAATTGACGTGCATGGTCGGAAATGTCTTGATCTCGTAGTGTCAAAGCCCAATTAACTATGAATCAGTTTAAAATGGTAAAAGTTTACTTGATTGAGTATTGGAAATAGGGTTTGTAGCCACTTTTTACGTTGTGAAGGCAAACCTTTGTCTATATTTGGTAGAACAGAATGAGTATAATAACTGATGACCAATTATAAAATAGGCAGCAAATAAAAAGAGTTGATCAATGAGTTAAGGGAAAAAACGACGAGATAAGGATAAAAGTCAAACAATACCATAAATTCTAGACGATGTTGGGTTGTATCCTCTAATTTATTTGGTTAGATATATAGACATTATATCTATAATCCATGTGAGAGCTTTTCTCATTGCTCATGGATTCAAGGGTCATTTCAAGTTCTTTAATAGTGAATGGATGACGTATTTTTTGGTATATTTTGAGAATACATTGTTGAGGATTATTATTTTGTTTACATTAAAATCGTTGAAAAGGGTTCTTTTGGTATATTCTGGGAATACATTATTGAGGATTACTATTTTGTTTACATTAAAATCTTTGAAAAGGGTTTGTTAGGTTTTATCATCGTTTAAGGTTTTATTAATTTGTTCTTTAAATGTCAAAATGAATACATGATGTTAGGTCAGTGGTCTATCATCCTTCTAAACACTTTGTATAACGTTAAAGACATAGTCATCTAGATTGAAACCATCACCTAAGTTATCATTCGATATTTAAATAAACATGATTTAGTCTTAGCTTGAGTAGGAACAAAATAGACTCAACAAAGAATATTTGAAGTTTGTTTTGCCAAACTCAACTATGATAAAATTGGATAGTCGCACAAAGTTGGGAGCCAAAAAATTTCAAATTGGAAATGGGCAGGGATAATTTTTTTTGATAAATTTGGATATTTGATCAGTCCAAATTGGCTTTCAATCAATTTTTATTAGTCAATCTAGATTATATATCTAGTTATATTAGTGTAAATAAGGTCATTTCGTATCTAATTAATTAGTGGGAGCCTATTCACATGTTTAAGTTTACTTAGGAGTTAAGTTAGTCCTATGTGTCACATTCTAGAAGTTTTCTTATAATGGATCCATGTCTCATTATTTACTTTTAGTCATTTACATATTTAATATTTGCTTTAGACATTTATTATTTTGCATTGAGCATTTAATGTTTGTATCAAGAGTAGTTTTCATACCTCATCAAATCTTGTCTATATAACCAAAGTGCTTGTATATTG
This sequence comes from Cryptomeria japonica, assembly GCF_030272615.1. Classification (NCBI taxonomy): domain Eukaryota; kingdom Viridiplantae; phylum Streptophyta; class Pinopsida; order Cupressales; family Cupressaceae; genus Cryptomeria; species Cryptomeria japonica. Next base: position 267,711,249 of record NC_081409.1, on the reverse strand, counting down.
TATCATATCGATCTCATCATGTAATACATTATTTCTCAATATTCATGTAAGGTCATGTTACAACACTCTCTTATGAAAGGTATCTTTCTTTGTCCTGCAACTTCATTATGAGACCATTAACATTTCAACAAATTAGATTCATATGTTTAATCCAATCTAGATATTAAGATATTTGAGACACTAGATATTAAAAGTACTAGATATTTGATACAAAAAACATAAACCTAATCATTTTGACCTTGTAATCATTGGATATCCACTTCAAACTAGATATCTAGCCCTCAAAATATCTCCCTCCAAACTATGTCTTTCCTTTAGCCCTCTACATATGTTTATTTCTTAATTTTAAATATGTTTTACCTTTTTAGCAAAATCTAAGTAAGAATAGTAATCAAATATTTAAAAAAAAAATACAATTAGATATTAAATTATTATTTTTAAATATAGAAAATAGAAGACAAATATAATTTCCAAGAAAAACTAACTATAAAACTTATTTAAAAACACATAACAAAAATCACCTTAAAATCCAATATGCAAAAAGATAGATTAGAAATTAAAATTGAACTCAAAACCATGTTTAGTTTAGAAAATAAAGTAAATGCATTCAATGATCCACATCTTTCCCTTGAATATGCAACCTTGAAAATTCAATGCAATTTATCAAGTAGATAGATTTCATGAGGGATGAGTAGAGAAGTGGATATATATATCATCTTATTTCATAATATATTTATTGATCACTCTATTTCTATATCAAAAAGCTAAATTTTCAATGAAATGGTGTAAGCATGTTTGTCATATATTAATGGAAATTCTTTGTATGCAAACCCAATGGTAAGCTTGAGGTTCTATTATATACTTGAGAAATATAACTTGAGTTTTAATTGGGTTTCAAATACAATTATTTAATATTAGATGACATTAGGGATTTAGTGACATGCACCAATTTAAACCTAATGCATGCATTGCACTTGACCATCCACCCTTCAACCTTTATTTTTCTCCCCTACATCTACAATTCTCTCATCCATTCACCATATGAACTTTACTCATGTCAACCTAAGTTCACTCAACATATTTACCCATAGTTTGGCAAAGCAATATACTATTTTTCTCTCACACCAATAGGAAGAATGGAAGAGATGATGCCAATCATCCATCTAATATAATATCTAGATCATGATGTGCACATATTGCAATGATTTTTATTTTAGGCATGGTTTCTCCACCCCATTATTCTCAATTAAATTTGATATAAATATTAAATTTTTCGTGAAGGCAAGACTTGAATTCTAATTTGAGAATACCTTCTACAATACACAAACATTCAACATGACCTATCTAATCATTTTTTGCTGTTGATTGCTATTAGTTGTATTCTAGTAGTTATGTTAATTATACTTCTTTATTCGCTTTTATGAATTGTGTATCGAGAGTTTGACAAATGGAACTTGTATGAAATTAAATTTGACTAACTTGTAAAATTTTGAATTCAAGTAATTCAACTCATTTAACCTAGGATACTTTGAACAAATATGACATTTTTGAGTAATTTTTAAGAAAAAATATGATACTACAATGCTAATGAAATAATATTGAAAATGAGGGAAATGTATATAAAATTAGTTTAATATATAATAAGAGATGAAGTATATAATCTCTAAGCATTATAAATGTGTATCTACATGAGTACCTTTTATATTGGGTTAATATAGTGTCAGTGAATTGTAGTAGAAATTTGCATTCTCATGTAAAACATTCTTAGAGATTGAATAATAACTTTGAGGATATATGTATGATATAGTTTAGTTCTATATTAAATGTTGGGTAATCTAACTAGATTAATACAAATTAGGACATAGATATTGAAATTGTGATCCAATTTCTGAATCAAAATACACCTACAACATTCTTAATTTTGTGAAAAAAGTATATTAGGATTGAAAGAAATGGACTCCTTATATACGAATTTAGAATTATGAGTTTAATAGGACATCTCATAGCACTACCTTTTATTTTCTTCAAGAATTGCACACCATTTTGGCTAATAATAATAAAATATAAGCTTCAACACTCTTCCAATTAAAAAATTTCTTGTCTAGTAATATTGTAACTCTTAATTTTTCTTTGCTATATGCTTTGAGGCTTCAAATAGCATCTCTAGAAACTGAAAATGGATTTCATTTTCTTTATCCTCCCTTTCAAACTAACTTTGATCATGTCTTAGTAATTTAGTGTTTGTCCTCTTCTGCTTCTCCATGCATTCAATCTCATGTTGGATCATTATTGGTGATTTTCTTGTTGGGTATTGCTTTGGAATCCTTGCCAAGTTACATTATTATGCATTTTCTATTTGTGGCATCTTTGGCACTTAGTTGGATCTATATATGGTCAACCTTATCTTGTGGCTATAGTTACTAGATTTAGTAAGTCATTGAGAAATGATCTATTTCATGTTCTGTTAGCGATTTTTCTTTCTACCTTAAGTCCTAAAGACACACATAATACTAGACTATGGGATTGGTAGCCTAGAACATGAAATCAACACTATCAACAGACTGAAGACAAGAAAACGTAACATAACAAGGCTATACAATTTGCACTTTGAACTCCACTAAAGTCAAGAGGGTTATCTTATTGCAGGCCTGAAAATGATGAGCTCCTGACAAACTTCACAACAAATATATTTAAAAGTGGATGGTTCTCAGGTATATAATGATGAGTGTTTCATATTTGACTCAACTACTGCATAATCCCATTTACCATCCAAGTTATTGAGAACAAAAAGTAACTTTACTCCTCCTACAAACAGAAAGGAAATGATATTTGATTTTGAATACTTGGGACCAAACTGAAACATAGCTTATAAAACATTGACCAGTACCAAAGAGAGGGCAACAAAGTCATATGGAAAGCCTCTTATGTTGTCATATTTCAAACATGCTTTGAAGACCTTCTAAATGTTATTAACTGGTAATAACAAGATCACTTATAACAATATCACACAACCATTCTCAACAATCCATCTGAAAACATAAAAAACTCATTACATTTATGAAAGCATATACTATACCTCTTGAATAGAAAGCAATCACAATATGCATCTCACAGTAGCAAATGTGCCCGAAGAATGTGAATAATACGATTATTTCTAATCAAATAAGTTTACATTCCAACCTGAAGACAGTTGCCTGATAAGATAAACCCATGAAACATATTTCAAAACACAAAACATTTGCAACTAACTTCCATATACTTATCCCAAACTATGAACACTTTACAATTTTTTTACAAACTTTCTGTGTGCCTCTGCAGAAATCAGAATTGGAACCTTTCAAAACGAGGAAAATAAAGAATAAATAGACAAGGAAGAAACCTAATGATAACACATGGCTTCTTCTAAATTTGATTTTGCCCTTCTTTTCCCTCTCTGATCTACATATTTGATCTGCTCGTGACACTTGGCAACTTGAGAAAAACTCCAGCACCTGCACACATATCTTCTCCCATGCTTGCAACTGAAATTTTGTCTTTATCTGCATACACAGTTGCTGTGACAAATAAGTTTTTCATTTTGTATCATGCATTTTGCCTTTGTCTGAAATTTCCTTTTATGTTTTCTCGCTGGCTGAAAATAGAAATCCTCTTTTTAGTGGTAGCTGCTCTGTCCTCTTCTGCACATTTCCTTTTCAGTGACAACACACCTCAAGTGTGATCTGAATATTTCACCAAACAGAATAATTGTATAGCTTCATTTTACATTTTCTCTACAACATTCATTCAATAGATTTTCACTTGAGTGAAAATATTTCATTCTGTAACCCGCATAATACATTATTAGCAGAGAGTATTTTTCACTTACTTGAACTCACCACTTAGTCATTTTTTGACCGAATTACATTTTTCCTTTCTTGTAAGAAATTTCCAAACTTACTGGAAGTGTCTTTGCTCTACAATTTACCTCTTAAGTGAAAAATAACCCTTTCTGAATGAAAGTGATTCTGGTAAAATTTTTTTTCCATTCTTTGACCTCTGATGATTATTCACCTGTTCCTCTCTGGACACGCGAAATCTTGCTAGGGAGCGTCTTTAAGCAACGGTGTTTAGTGTCCTCTGGTTCTATGTTATATCCTCCAAAGATGTCTTTGCATACTTCATTGTCAATATGTAGCAGTAGGGCAATCCAAGGCCTTCCATTTGACGATATAATAAAAAATTCATCATTATGCAAAAAGGCAAAAGCCTTCATCAAACTCGAATGATCTCATAACCGTACAAACCCTCTTGTAAACTGTTCAAATTTGAGGCTTGGAAAAATATAGACTTGAACAACACAAGTCACACAAGCCATAACCTTCTTCACATTAGAAGGCCTCACATCTTATTCCTCCATATTCAACCTGCACCTTCTCATACCTACAGGATGAACCGTTGCTGAATCACATTGCATCTTATGGGCTCAAAAAATATAATGTTTACTGAAGCAAATCGTATCTCAGTGGATTACCATAAATTGTGCCCTTTAGGTATTGGCAAGCAACACGTCACGAAATGCCATTAAAACAACCCACAAACAATTGTCTAAGCATTATTGTTCTCCTAATACAGTGTGCAACAGATGTACTCCCATCGCATAAAGCTTACATACATGCTTTCATATTCATAGGAAACAACGTTAAAGACTATCTTGTGCTTTGGTCGTGGTGTGGCTTCCCTGCATCTCGTCATACTAGTTACATACCATCATGTTGCTCACATAGCACACACCCTATAGTTGCATCTGCCACATCATTGTTCTATCTTCTTGTGTTCATATTTGTTTGCCCAAAAGAATGTAAAGCCTTCTCTGAATTTTCCTTATATTATGTGGCGTGCAGTGAGTGCATAAGTCGAAGGGCTTCTGAGTCACGCAGAGGCCTTACAATCCTTGTGTGGTCATACTATCAATGAGTCCACTAATCCTCTTGCATTCTCCACCTTGACTAGTTTGGAACAATTCTCATCTCTGCGATTTGCCCATGCCCTCCGAAATGACCAAGATGAACCCTCTGCCTTTGATCTATAAGAGCACTAGTTTGCTTGAAAATTTGAACCATGATTTATTTTCCATGGCCAACAATAGAGAAGGTGTTCTCAATGTGAAACACATTCTAGCATTCCTTCTCAAACCCTAATGTTGTGCGTGTTTATTTGCATGCATTTTTTGCTTTGAAATATTACAACCCTACAGCCCCATGCCTTTTCTTGGGCGCCCTAACTTTCATTGTGGGCTGGTGGGATACACCATCCTCTTCCCGCGGACCACACCCTCTTCTTGGATGTCTAGAGAGTCATGTGGGTAGAGGGGATAATACGGCAACGTCTACCCAGCCTTTACGACGCACCGACATCTTATGTATACAATAAATGTTATACATACATTACATGTTACACATACATATAACTGCATGGCAATGTCTACCACATCCTATGCATACAATACATGTTACCCATACATTACATGTTACACACACACACACACACACACACACACACACACACATATATATATAATTGCATGCCTCCATACTGGTGCATCGCAGGGGCTAGGTAGACATTGCCGGATAATACTCCCCCCCCGCCAGCCTACATGGTGCTTATGACTCCCGCTTATGCCTTGCAGGGTAGGGAATTTTTAGGAAATTTTATAAATTTGTCTCTACGGGCCCACCCTTATATTTATTCACTTTACTCATTGTTCATGTTGACTCCTAGTTTTACATTAAACGCTAACAGTCTTATGGGAAATTCAGTGATGGGGGACCTTTTGTGCGAGATTCACTGAATAACCTCAGGGTTTGAGAAGTCGACTCTTCATACAATTGGGGGAGAAAAGGGGAAGAGGAAAAATTAAAAAGCTACACTACTTAGGCGATACGCCATAATATTTTTGGGACACTAGTAGCATATAAAACCCAAATACATGCAGTTTTAAAGCTCATTCAACAATCTACATGCTCAATATCGTTAGAGAATAAGATCAAACTACACTTCATTCAACATAATATGACATTCACCGTTCATCCAAGAGATAACAAGTCCTAAAACATAGTTTAATATGTAGAGTCTCACAACATATATCATATAAGTTATTGAATCTGAATACAACACATAAGTCAATTTACTAAGCTTCAAATAAAACAACCACACAGGCCATAGGCACAATTTGATATGCTTATCATTCACCTAATTTAATTAACATAAAGACTTTTCAATGATCCAAAGTTTAATAAGTTCTCTCGAAAGTCTAAACCCCCTAACAAGCAAAAAAGAAGGCCTATATAGAGCCCTCAGCCCTCAACAAACATCACAAAAGCATAAGAAAAATCCTAACAACTTCTTTTGATTAGGATTCTCCCAGTGTGGAACTCCATGAGATGCTACCTAGCAAAAACAACTTTTAATTTTGTTACTCCAACCACATCATGGCGACCCCTGCACCTGCCAAACAAGAAAATTGCGATGCAAACAACATTCTGGTTCACGAACCATCAAAGAAGACACGTGGCGACTCGGGGGAGATCCGAAGTCAAGCGCAAAAAGAGAACTGTAACATGCAACGCGGGGGCACCAAGTGTCATTGCCAGCACACGAAAGATGGTGGGGCCAGGAAACATACACCGAAGAAAAGACCTGCGCCACACGGCAGCTCTGCGTCCTCTCAACACTGAGCGAGAAGAGCGAGCCGCTTAGAGAAATGTTGAGACACCACTTGGCACACACACGAGTGATTGGAAGAGCGGGCCAAAAATTAAAGGAAGGGCTGAAACTTTACCAAAATGTCATACACAAACCACTCCGAAAGAATATTAACATTTATTGGCGACTTAATGGGGAATTCTGCCTACGGAATGCCAGGACCTAAAATTGCCGGTTCAGAGACCAGACTTCATGCTTGAACAAGAAAAAGCAGATCAAAGACTTGGTGCAAAGAAAACCAATCATCTTCCGAGGGTAACACCAGAGCTTCCAGATTCTCAAAATTATGGTCCAAACATATCACTTCATCAAATGACAAGCTTGCCGGATCATCATGGATCATCTTCAAGAGTGCGTAGAGCTGGGCCAAGGGGTGGAGAGACGCTCGACTTCCTCCACCAAAATAGGATTGCTAAGGCATTGTAGGAAAGTCCGATCTTGTTGCAATTGCTTGATTTGATTCATGACTTACTCAATCCCTAGCATAGAGTCGTCTGCAGGAAAAGGTGAAGGCAGATCCAGGAACACAAACTTCTCTACACATCGCTTGATATCTGGAACTGAAATCTTCAAGGACTCAAGCGCTGCTGATGCTTGCATGGTTGCCTTGTGTTGATTAATGAAAATGTTGGCCTTCCTGACCAATTGTTTGTGATTCGCCACCCCTTTTTCTTTTAATCCCTCATTTGAAGCATCATACAACAACTGATTCAAACTCAGGGCCACGGGGAGTTTAGGACCAATGAAAAGCGTAATGCTATGGATAAGAGCACCCACTCCGGCACAAAGAAATTGCGATTCACCCAAGAACCTCAACACAGGCTGCAGCAAAGGGCAATACTACTTGATCTTCTCCCAATGAGAAACATATAATTTTTCCATGACTAGGGATAGATCCCAAGGAACTTCCAGAGGGGGAGGAAGATGAGATAAGCGCGCGATTTCATCATCCTCAACTCTTATCTCATTCTGGAGATTTTTGTATCTGTCTTTCTCATGGGACACTTGATGTTCCAAAGCGAGGATCTTAGTACCTCCATCTTGAAAAGCCTCTTGAAGCTGCATTGTGCAATCCTGCTCTAGCTGTAATAATCTCTTAATATCTTGGAATTTCTTCTCAGTCTATTCCAGGTTACTCTACATCTCACGCATTTCTGTTTCAAACTTTGCTCTCTCTTTAGAAAGCGTGACCTGTGCTTCGCTCAGCTGCCGAGCGTATTCTTCCTTCAGGCGGACTTCCTCTCATAGCTGAGTATGAATCTAGGTAGCATCTCTGGAAGTTGCTTTCAACTGTTGTATCTCTTGCCCCTTCTCCTGCAATTATTCCAGTGCCACATTCCTCATTGCTTCTTGCCCTTTCAATTGAGAGCTCACGTTGTTCAGGGTGGATTGCAACTTCCCTTTTTTAGAATTGGCTTGAGTTAACAAGCCCTACAAGCAGTTATCTCAACACTTCTAGCTTTGTCCTCTTTCCTTCGAGTATCCAAAGATTCTCTAAGGTGGATGAGCTCTGCTTGCATCTTGTCCAGGTGACGACTCTTCTTGATGAAATCTGAAGACACTGCCTTCGAATTTTCTTCCATCATTTCTACTTTATCCATAGTCGTGTCATTTGAGAGATTAACCCCAACAACATGTAGAGTGTAATCATTGGGCTTCATTTGGCCCTTCGGCTTGTTGACCTTTGGAAACATGGTTGCAAAGAGGAGAATCAGGAGATTATCACTTTCCTCGCTGAAATGCGTTTGCACATGTGGCTGGGCTGGCCTAGCACCATCTTTCTCCTTTCTCTTGCGTACTCGACTAACCCGCATAGATTTGGAATAGGAAACTTGCTGATAAAAAGTATTCGGGACTGGAATGGCTTGCCTTGCAAACGCTGCACCAGGATGGATGACATAGGGGAAATAGGAAACAGGGCCGACGAAAGTGGTTTGACTAGGTTGTGCTAATGTGGTAAGAGAGAACAATGGTATAAAGGGAGAGAATCCTGAAAGAGCAGGATTAGCGGATGCTTCACTGGCATTTGGGGGAGGAGTGAACTCTCCAAAACCAAGCCTGTGCGAAATGACGACTGTAGTAGAAATTTGTGGGAAAAACGTTGCAGGAAATATGACATCGATGTCAGGGAGCGAAGAAATGACCCGCGATGATGCAACTTGAGGCTCAACCATCATTCTGATGGGGGCTAATGTAAGAGTAGTAGGGACCTGAGTAGACATCGACGCAACTTGGGGAGCTGAGGAAACCACAGATTGAGCAGAGAGGAAGGGAAGAGTAGAGCGTACTTGACATGTAGAAGCCACTGGTTGCTGAGGGGCTGGAGGAACCATAGGGACTTGAGAAGATGAACCCTTCTTCGTTGAACCCAAATATTGTTTCTTCCCAAAAGAGGAATCGGGTGTCTGCTTCTTAGCTGATCTCTTGGTGGATTGGGAACGATGCCTTCGAACTGAGCTAATGAGAGAAACTGAAATGTCGGCTTCAGTACCTTGCTCTTCTATATTTATAATCTCGTCCTCTTGAGGTCAGACCTCCTCAGGGGCTGAGCCATTACGCAAGGAATCGTCACTTGTCTTTTCTTCTGACTTGTTATAATTATGCCATTCTTCCTCAAAATGCTCATCAAAATGGGCGTTCCCCAGATTTGCCCTATTCTGATTAGTCCCTTGGCGGTAGATCCAAAAATCATTTCTCCTTTTTTGGCCAGCGATCATTTTCCATGGCTTGCCACATGTTCCGAGGAATATGCTTAGCCGGATTGTGCCTTTGAAAGATATGGTAAAAAGACAACCATGGGGGGCGCTCAAGGATAAGAAAGTCACTAGGACCCACACAAAGTCTTGGATCATTCACCAGTGGGAAGATGCGTGTAAAGACGTAAATCGTCCTAACTTCAATAATAGCCGAAATACTCTTTATTCTTAAATAAACTCATAATTCCTTTAGTAAGTCTATTTCATTCCACTTTTCCATCCATAGCTTCATTTGATCATTTCATTTATATCGTAATAAACACAAAATTTCTATAAAAGATAAAGATTCTTTATTCAATAAATCGATATAAGTAGTATCTCAATCATACAATACTTAGGCATTTCAAGTTGCCGTAAGTTCAATAACAAAATAATACAAAGTGAAGGGTGAGATGCGTCCTTTGATCTGCAACCCAAGCTATCTTCAATACATTCTTTAGCATGAAGATGAGAACAAGATTCAAACGCTTTTTCCGCCCAACCTTGAAGCTTACTTTTCCCCGGAATTCTTAGTCAATCAAGAATACCCGACCCTGCACGAATTGCTTAGCAAAATAATTCGAAAGGCAAGATGGAATCTGGTGCGTGCCTAGATTATACATGCAATTCATTTTTCTAATTCCATTAAGAAACATGCAAGATCAATCAAGGATGTGGTAGAGTGGATAAATAAAAGAATTCCATATATTTCAATGGTTATTCAATTGATTACTCGTCCGAGTATAATGCCATGCATAGCAAATAATATAGTTTGGAAAAAGCAAAATCTCTTTCTATAATCCACATTCGACACCCGTCCTAGAAGGTAACTTTCCACAAGCACAAGCCTATCTAGCTTTGTTCACATAAATCTTAGAATAAATATATATAGAAGACAATCTTTCACCTTTCAATTCTAGCTTCCTATTTCTTGCAAGATAAAAATACAATGCTAAAGAAGACAATCTTTCTTTGAATAGAAATTGAAAGAATCAATCTTTTATTACAACCAATCCTATCTGACAGGAAGCAATCTTTCATGGATAAACAAATATACATCTGAAAGAAAACAATCTTTCACTTCTATCTTTCAAGCAATTTAAAGACAAGAATTAAATATTAAGGTGTAACACATGTATGTATCTTTACATAAAAATTGAATAAAATGAGCACACATTCTTTTATTCAATTATCAAAACATTTAAATAACGTACTCACTAACATGCATTCCATTTCTTATGGTTTAGAATTCTAAGTTTATCTCGTCTAAACTCTCTATCTTTCCATGTGTCTTGGTTCATTGACCTCTTTTCTCAAAACATCATATTTAGTTTAATACTAATATGTGACTTTTCATGATTTAAAACTTAACTCATTGATTTCACTAATTTACCATAACAACAATCTAACATGATGAAAATTCATAAAACGCCTATTTATATGGCTTTTTAAACGAGACACCTGATAACCATCTTTTCTCTTCATGCAAGGATCTAGTTTGAAAATGTAAGTCTTTTCTTTATGATATCAAAATAAACTTCACTATTTATTAAGTCATAATCCTAATATTTCATCTTCTTCGCAGTTCAATTTCAGAGTTTCTCTCTCTATCCTCTTACTCCGTTCCTAGAGGATTGGTGATCTAATTTCTGAGAGTTTCACTAAGTTTATCAACAAGCTTTTAGAAAATATATCATTATTGCATCTATATTTGCATGATCGTAATTTAAACAATTAAAAATGATTCATATCGCGACTCTAACTCCTTCATTAGAATAATGCATAAATCTAAAACTAAATCATCCTTTATCTCTTAAATCTCTACAACAAAACATGCTAGATTTGAGCCTACCTCAAGAAACGTTATCCATGTCTATTATGATCCCTGATATCTTCAAACTATCTGCAATACATCCAGATTCTAATGCTTTCCACCTCGACGCTCTTCTATCTCACGAGCTCTCTATTCCTAGTTCTTATCCTTTCTATATTCTGAGAATTTCTCTAATGATAATAAAACAACTAACACTCATTCAAGATCCTAACCCCTAAGTTCGACACTAAATCGGAGATGATCATCGTCGATCTTTTACGACTCGGTCGTAAACACATCTAGATCTCCACTACTTTTCTCTTCCACATTCCATTCTCTAATCCTTCGTTGCATCTATCTTTTCCTCTTCCATCTCTATTCTTTCCTCTCTTATCATTCTAGTTATCTCTTCTATTGAGCCTTCACTTCTATTTATACTATTCTTATCCTAGGGTTGCTATTCTCTTGGCTTTTACTTAGCCATAACATCGACACCACAGATAATCATTTAAGTTCTTATAGTTCTACATGACTTAGAACTCTAATGGTTGCATACATGTCGACAAGGCTTGCTTCTATCGTTTAAAACATTTGACTGAACTGCTCACCTCCTTTCCACGTCTAACTATCTTCTCTGACAACTAATGTTTTGTTTTAACCGCAGGTGCTAGATATTACTGCAGGCTATGTCTACGTGGCTACAACTTGACTTGTCATGGAAGGTAATAAAGAAAAAGGAGGAATGGTCGGTGGTTGTAATCGACCCCCACTCCTTGCCATTAACAACTACGTGGGTTTGACCACGACCTCGACATTAATTGCTACCACCACATAACTTGTTAGACGTGGCTACAGCGTGATCAGTGTATTAATTTATTAGACGGGAGAAAGTGTTTCTTGCAACGTGGTTTGCAGCATATATAAAAGGGAGGAGGGGTGGTCGGTGGTAATACCGATCCCTCCCTTTAATTAAGGGGGGTGGTCGATATTACTATCGACCACCCTTGTTATTGTTTATTTCTTTTCTTTTAAAACTTAACCCGCCACTAATAACTCCTTTGCTATTATTATTTTTAATTATATATATATATATATATATATATATATATAACGACTTTTCATATGATACATATATAAAATATTAAACTTGATAACATATTCTTTAATAAACCCTTTTCTATAATTAAATATATATATTGGATTTTCATTAAATAATTTAATTCATAAATCTATTTACGTATACAATAATTACATACATATTTACAAGTATATGATCAAATTATATATATAAATCTATATATATATATATATATATATATATATATATATATATATATATATATATATATATATATTTATTTTAATCTCAAATGATTACGTAGGTATAAACAAAATTCATGACGTAATTAAATTTCACGAAAATTGGATATATATAATAACTATATAGATATATATGTATATGATTGAATCAATTTCTCATATACTTATATATATTATACTATTATCCAATTTACAAAAGTAAAGTAATAAGTACGATTTTTCATACATTTATACATTTCTGAACAAAAAGAACATATAAACCTAGGGTTAATATTCGGTTTTGAATCATTTACACATTTCACCTCTTTTAACAATAAAGCATAATATTTCACCATCACTCATGCAACTTATATTTAACTCAATCATCGCTCAAATCATGCAATCAATGCACATGTATAAACATTTAAATCAATCCACTACTCATTCCAAAATCGTCATTCCAATAAACAAACATTCAAATAAAGTCATTTTAATCATCCATCATTACAAGATGCAAATTATAAATCCTAATGTGGTGTGTGAGAGATTCCATCTATTCTAATGAAATACAAGAGCTAAGACAACTCTACCTGAAGCATGTTCTCACCTTCATTTGCGTTCACTTATTCCTGCATTTACTTGCACTCGATTTCTCATTAGCAATGATGATCCCAATTTTGCAATAAAAATTATTACTGATCATTCAATTGTATATAAATCATTTTAGTGCATTTGATCTCCTATCTTATTTCATTAACAATTCCAATTTCATTTCATTTCCATTTCATTTGCGAAAAATAAACATTATTTTCCTAATTAAATAATTATGGAACAATAGGGTTCGTGACATCCTTCCCTTGTTAAAAGAGACATCGTCTCGATGTCTCATTATTCTATCAATAAGAACATACTTTCTCAACATCACAAATATTAACCATACATTGTGGTCTCAATCAAATATAACAATAATAGTATCATCTATACTATCCAAATTTACAACATGTAAATCAAAATCAGAGTATTCAAGTATTTCATGCATCAAACAATTACTACTGTAAGAAAATAAAAGATGAATATGATAGTCAATCGTCACATCATCCTCCCAAATAGCACTATCATCAGAATATCGGTCCCACTGGATCTAATACTGAGTGAAATCTCTGCTATGTAGCTTAACGCTACTCCGATCAAGAATTTGGATGTGCTCCACTAGCACCATTCCTGGATCCTATATCCATAAGCAACTGGATTCATAACTTCTAGCACATCGAAGGGTCCCACATATCTTGGTACCAATTTTGATGATTTCCTCGATAAAAGAAAGCTCTTATGAGGCTTCTCCCTCAAAAGAATTTCTTCTTTAGTAACAAATATCATAAAGTATTGTTTCTATTATCATAGCTTTTCTTGTCTGTTGACTGTTTCTTTCAATATATTCTTGATCAATTTCATCTGCTCATCCAATTCTTTAAGCATATTAGAACCAATGATGATCCTATCTTTGTCCTATTCCAACTGACAAATGTTTGTCATTTCTGTCATAAAGCATCACACTGGGTATTATTCCTTAAAAACATATGAAAAGATTTTGTTGTATGCTAACTCAGTCCAAAGGCAAATATTTTTTTCCATTCGCATTTCTAACCCATGCAATAAATCAAAAAGAATTTTCCACAACCTGATTAACTCTTTTTTTTTTTTTTCCGTTCGGTCATCTACGTAAAGATGCCATGCCGATTTAATTTAGTTCACAAAGATATATTCAATATTGTCCAATTCCAAAATGTCATCCAAACATTCCTATTTGATATTTATATTTTTGAAATTCCATGCATGAATAAATGTCTTCACAAGATTCAATGATTCATCTTTAAATATATCCAAGTACGAAGTATGCAATATTTGTCAATCTGTTGACAATAACTAACTATGATGTCATGCTTGTTCTTACTCAAAAGCAATTCTTGAATAAATTTCATAATGATTTTCAGCCACCTATACTTAGGTTTGATACAAAAGTCCTATTATACAGTCATGCTCAATTTTCACTTGCTAAACATTGTGCCACATACTTACTACCTTTTCTTAGTTTCGTCACATATTTATCAACAATCTCTAGATTAACTAGGTATATCCAAATGTTCTAAATAAGGTGAAATATTAACTTCCTCAAGTTTCTGCCTCTAAGTGAGTACATCCTTGATTGACATTCTTAATTAACCTCAAGTTCTTATCTCAAATCTATCAAATCTATGATCCAAAATATCTACTTTCAAACCTCAATAATGTTTTGCTTCCAAGTGATTCTACATGTATTGCTATCTCAAGTTTGACTTTATAGTAACCATGGTAGATAAAATTTCCTTGATCTATGAGAACCCATCACTTGACTTCCTTTTTATTTCCAACTATTCCAACCAACTCAATCTGCTTCATACCTCAAACTTCTATCAATCCATAAGATTTCCAAATTATTATGCATACTTTTAATTGACAAATAACAAGGCAACCATGATGACAAAAAATTTCCTAACATCATAACATATGTTATACAACTACTAGTGCAACCTTTTACTTAATTATGTCAAATGTGTCTTTATGCCAAAGACCATATATTCTTGGACGTTCAAAACTCCAAAACCCACTTTTAACAAAAAACATCTTACATGGTCACATGATCTCAAAGGTAAAACCAAGTAAGATCACATATAATTGATGAACTAATTCGAATTTGTCTATCTACTAAATATGTATATATAAATATATTTACCTTTTGCAAGGCCCATCCTCTAGTTATTCCACACATTGAATTTATTCAAACTAAAAATTACACAAATACATAGTATTATTGCCCTAACTGACACAACACCTATGTTTGGTACACTCTCCACTTTTTAATCTCTTGGACATACTATTAGGGGTTCGCTATGAACATGATAAGGAAGGAATGCAATATGAAACCAAAAGAAAATGAAAATTTTAAACATTAGATCATCTACCATAAAGGTTAAGAGAACAAGTGATCAATTTCAACAGTAAATTATAAAATGTGCATAATGAAACATTAAATCAAGTGTGACCAAAGGTCACAAAATAGAAATTTGGTGACTCGTCCAAAAGAAAATATAATCAAGTTAAGAAGCCAAAGCTAATTTAAAAATCAATGATCAAATAATTCATCAATAAGCCAAATAAAACATCAAACTGAATATATATCAAATGTACTGAGTGACTAGGAGTAGTCACATATGAAGGAGTGTTACAACACCTTGGGGTATCTTTTCCAGAGTGTGCGAGAGAGAGTATCAAACATAGTACCAACAATTTCATGTTTGAAGATAAGGACACAAAACTAGAATACAGAGTCCTATGAAGATTTCATCATATCATCCATAATTCCTATCCATATAGTACCTACCTCATACTCTATAAACATAGAATAATATCTTTTTCAAGAGATAAGTTAGAATAATTATCAGTCTAATAAATCAAGCATCTCAAGCACCTAGGTTCTAATAACAACTATCATTTTTATCAATAAATTCTCAACCACCACTTTACTGTATAAGTACCCAACTCTTACTCAATAAACTATCATCCGATGAATGTGCTCATTAAGTATTCCAATTCTAGGAGATACTCTTTCTCCTCCTATCCGGACACCATGTTGATTTCACAAAAAGTGACTTTATTTATCGATTGTTCATAAATGATATCACCCAGATTTATATCTTTTCTCATGGAATCAATGGGGTATGTGCTTTTGAATCATCTGAACTAAATATAGTTGACTCAATAGGGAGATACTCATATAGATATTCTTTGTTTATCTCCTTGATAGGGTAGTCCAACTATTCTTGTCTCCCAAGGGAATGGTAGGTGAGATTTCCATTACCCTACACAACTTGGTCAGCTATTTCTTTTCTCTTGGTTAGGAGTTCATTCCTTTCTTCTTTTGTCCTAGAAGTAGACAACTGCCTTCCTTGACCTTATAATTCTCATCTTAAATATCCTGAATTCATTCCACAATAGGAGGGAAATATTTCGTCCTTAATCAACCATCCTCCTTATTCTAGGTTGTTGTCATCAATTCACCCTTGTAAAAGCTCTGCGCTCCTTCTTAATTTGCAAGTTTCATATGCTAGATATCCAATAGCAAGTTTGTTAAGCATATGACTTCATTCATGAAGTGGACTCATAGACCCTAGAGTTATAAACTGTGCTCTGATACCAAAATGTAAAGACATAAATCGTGCTAACTTCAATAATAGCCGAAATACTCTTTATTCTTAAATAAACTCATAATTCCTTTAATAAGTCTATTTCATTCCACTTTTCCATCCATAGCTTCATTTGATCATTTCATTTATATCATAATAAACACAATTTCTATAAAAGATAAAGATTCTTTAGTCAATAAATCGATATAAGTAGTATCTCAATCATACAATACTTAGGCATTTCAAGTTGCCGTAAGTTTAATAACAAAATAATACAAAGTAAAGGGTGAGATGCGTCCTTTGATCTGCAACCCAAGATATCTTCAATGCAATATTTAGCATGAAGACGAGAACAAGATTCAGGTGCTTTTTCCGCCCAACCTTGAAGCTTACTTTTCCTCGGAATTCTTAGTCAATCAAGAATACCCGACCCTGCATGAATTGCTTAACAAAAGAATTCGAAAGACAAGATGAAATCTGGTGCATGCCTAGATTATACATGTAATTCATTTTTCTAATTCCATTAAGAAGCATACCAGATCAATCAAGGATGTGGTAGAGTGGATAAATAAAAGAATTCCATCTATTTCAATGGTTATTCAATTGATTACTCATCCGAGTATAATGACATGCATAGCAAATAATATAGTTTGGAAAAAGAAAACTCTCTTTATGTAATCCACATTCGGCACCTGTCCTGGAAGGTAACTTTCCACAAACACAAGTCTATCTAGCTTTGTTCACATAAATATTAGAATAAATATATATAGAAGACAATCTTTCGCCTTTCAATTCTAGCTTCCTATTTCTTGCAAGATAAAAATACAATGCTAAGGAAGACAATATTTCATTGAATAGAACTTGAAAGAATCAATCTTTTATTACAACCAATCCTATCTGTCAAGAAGCAATCTTTCATGGATAAACAAATATACATCTGAAAGAAAACAATCTTTTGCTTCTATCTTTCAAGCAATTTAAAGACAAGAATTAAATATTAAGAAGGTGTAACACATGTATGTATCTTTACATAAAAATTGAATAAAATGAGCACACATTATTTTATTCAATTATCAAAACATTTAAATAACATACTTATTAACATGCATTCTATTTCTTATGGTTTAGAATTCTAAGTTTATCTTGTCTAAAATCTCTATCTTTCCATGTGTCTTGGTTCATTTACCTCTTTTCTCAAAACATCATATTTAGTTTAATACAAATATGTGACTTTTCATGATTTAAAACTTAACTCATTGATTTCACTAATTTACCATAACAACAATCTAACATGATGAAAATTCATAAAATGCCTATCTATATGGCATTTTAAATGTGACACCTGATAACCATCTTTTCTCTTCATGCAAGGATCTAGTTTGAAAGTGTAAGTCTTTTCTTTATGATATCAAAATAAACTTCACTATTTATTAAGTCATAATCCTAATATTTCATCTTCTTCATAGATCAATTTTAGAGTTTCTCTCTCTATCCTCTTACTTCGTTCCTAGAGGATTGGTGATCTAATTTCTGAGAGTTTCACTAAGTTTATCAACAAACTTTTAGAAAATATATCATCATCGCATCTATATTTGCATGCTCGTAATTTAAACAATTAAAAATGATTCATATCGCGACTCTAACTCTTTCATTAGAATAATGCATAAATCTAAAACTAAATCATCCTTTATCTCTTAAATCTCTACAACAAAACATGCTAGATTTGAGCCTACCTCAAGAAACGTTATCCATGTCTATTATGATCCCTGATATCTTCAAACTGTCTGCAATACGTCCGGATTCTAATGCTTTCCACCTCGACGCTCTTCTATCGCACGAGCTCTCTATTCCTAGTTCTTATCCTTTCCATATTTTGAGAATTTATCTAATGATAATAAAACAACTAACACTCATTCAAGATCCTAACCCCTAAGTTCGACACTAAATCAGAGATGATCATCGTCGATCTTTTACGACTCGGTCATAAACACATCTAGATCTCCACTACTTTTCTCTTCCACATTGCATTCTTTAATCCTTCGTTGCATCTATCTTTTCCTCTTCCATCTCTATTCCTTCCTCTCTATTCTTTCCTCTCTTATCATTCTAGTTATCTCTTCTATTGAGCCTTCACTACTATTTATACTATTCTTATCCTACGTTGGTTGTTATTCTCTTGGCTTTTACTTAGCCATAACATCGACACCACAGATGATCATATATGTTCTTATAGTTCTACATGACTTAGAACTCTAATGGTTGCGTACATGTCGACAAGGCTTGCATCTATCGTTTAAAATATTTGACATAACTGCTCACCTCCTTTCCAAGTCTGCCTGTCTTCTCTGATAGCTAATGTTTTGTTTTAACGACGGGTGCTAGATATTACTGTAGGCTGTGTCTATGTGGCTACAACTTGACTTGTCATGGAAGGTAATAAAGAAAAAGGAGGAGTGGTCGGTGGTTGTAATCGACACCCACTCCTTGCCATTAACAGCTACGTGGGATTGACCACGACCTCGACATTAATCCCTACCACCGCATAACTTGTTGGACGTGGCTGCAACGTGATCGGTGTATTAATTTATTAGACAGGAGAAAGTGTTTCTTGCAACGTGGTTTGCAACATATATAAAAGGGAGGAGGGGTGGTTGGTGGTAATACCAACCCCTCCCTTTAATTAAGGGGGTGGTCGATATTACTGTAATATCGACCACCCTTGTTATTGTTTTTTCTTTTTCTTTTAGAACTTAACCCGCCACTAATAACTCCTTTGCTATTATTATTTTTAATTATATATATATATATATATATATATATATATAAAATGACTTTTCATATTATACATATATAAAATATTAAACTTGATAACATATTCTTTAATAAACCCTTTTCTATATATATATATAAATATATATATTGGATTTTCATTAAATAATTTAATTTCATAAATCTATTTACATATACAATAATTACATACATATTTACAAATATATGATTGAATTATTATTAGAACTCATATACATATATATAATACGTATATATATTTATTTTAGTCTCAAATGATTACATAGGTATAAACAAAATTCATGATGTAATTAAATTTCACGATAATTGGATATATATAATAACAATATAGATATATATGTATATGATTGAATCAATTTCTCATATACTTATATATATTATACTATTATCCAATTTACAAAAGTAAACTAATAAGTACGTTTTTTCATACATTTAGACATTTCTGAACAAAAAGAATATATAAACCTAGGGTCAATGTTCGGTTTTGAATCATTTACACATTTCATCTCTTTTAACAATAAAGCATAATATTTCACCATCACGCATGCAACTTAGATTTAACTCAATCACCGCTCAAATCATGCAATCAATGCACATGTATAAACATTTAAATCAATCTACTACTCATTCCAAATTCATCATTCCAATTTAAATAAACATTCAAATAAAGTCATTTTAATCATCCATCATTACAAGATGCAAATTATAAATCCTAATGTGGTGTGTGAGAAATTCCATCTATTCTAACAAAATACAAGAGCTAAGACAACTCTACCCAAACCATGTTCTCACCTTCATTTGCGTTCACCTGTTCCTGCATTCACTTGCACTCAGTTGCTCATTAGCAATGATGATCCCAATTTTGCAATAAAAATGATTACCGATCATTCAGTTGTTTATAAATCATTTCAGTGCATTCGATCTCCTATCTTATTTCATTAACAATTCCAATTTCATTTCATTTCCATTTCATTTGCGAAAAATAAACATTATTTTCCTAATTAAATAATTATGGAACAATAGGGTTTGTGACAATGTGTCCCTCCCATGAGTTCCGCGACACATGCCTAATATAATTTTTTCTGTGTTGACTGGACAAACAGTCGTCTGGGTCATGGCTCCATACATCAGCCAACACTACCAAGCCTAGTTGCACTAGCTTGGAGGTCAGGACCCTCTTGACGATGCTTCTTCACTCAAGAATAATAGAGCCAATAACTTTGTGGTCCTCAGTAATAGATGTATCATGGTTTCCTGACCCTATTGCTTTTTCAACTTCCACCAGCTGTTGTGATATCTCGAGAGCTAGGGTTGTCTCAATAACATACATAGGAAGGTCGAAGGGCTCTTCAGAGAAGCCATTTACTTGGACAAAAGATAAATCCTTACCCAAGAACTAGTCGCAGCGAGGGCGTTCATTACTCATCCTATTTATTTAGATTTGAGAAAAATGAGTGAGAGGATCCTTAGGGATGACACCAAAATCGAGGAGGACGGGAGCCACGAAATAGTCTGAAAACTGGTATACATCATAAGTGGCTAATAGTACGGGGGTCCAGGCGGACACAGGCATTATGTTTCCTAACTCATCATGAGTAGCCAATGACATGAATTGACTAAAGAAAATGACATTTTGGTGTAAAAACAAATGAACTAGGAATGAGGCAAACATGAACTGCCGTGATTGGTCAAATTTCACCAACTGCCTCACCATTTCTCTGGCTATCAACACAGAGAAGTCAAAATGGAATGGCTCCTTCTGCTTCTAACATTTGAACAAGAAACCCATCATAGGAGTGGTGATCTCTCGGTCATTGTCATGACCGCACATGAACTCAATGGTAGAGGAGATATCTTAGAGATCATCGTTCCTTAAATCACTATAATGGATAGGGAGCTTTGGATGCTCGACCACCGAACTCCGGTTTAGGTTAGCTTGACAAAATGAGACAATATCCTGCCTTCGATGCCAATAGTCTTTCATAGCATCTTTATCAAACACCTCCGTGCTATCAATTCTGGGGCAACACATAATGTCCCAAATAGCTTCTGGGGTTATGACGACCCACAAAGAAGAGGACTGTATCAAAAGAGAGTTCGACATGAATCTTCTTGCGCATTTAGCCACAAATTTTGGACAATGTGGAACCATATGGACCACAAACTAAGGAGTGCCAGAATTCCAAAATTTGAACGTTGTAGACTGTAGCTCGCTTCTGTGATTTAGCATTCTTTTGAACGTAGCCTCCTTGAGAGCTCTTGGTTGTTTGTGTAGTTCGGGCTCAATGACCTCTTCTAAGGAATCAATCACCGCCATGGAATCATGGGTGGCTGTCTTGGATTTGGGTTTGGTTGTGGGATATTATGGCTTGGGGGGCATGGCGTGGGACGAGTATGAAACTTCCCCATATATGTCTACCCACATTTCACCCTAGGTAGGACTTGAGGCTATGGTATCTATTGGGTCTCAAATCAACAGATTGGATAGATTCTAAGGAAATGCCAACTCCTATGATCAAACCCTCCAATTGACTTGGCCAACTTATAGAGTGAACCTATTTGGTTACTAACTCTCTCACTTTAGGCTCTGCAGGACCTAGGCGGGTATACCTACTCACTAGCTGTTCTTTTAACTAATGCTTTTTATAGCAGATTTAGTTTCTTAATCTGATATCTCTTGGTCTCAGAATGGCATAATTTCCTAGAATGGAGATACAGCAGATGAGTTCAAGATTGTTGTTGTAGAAGCTATTCGATCTATGTTTCCTAATTACTTCTGTTTGCTTTAAAATAACAAATGGTGAAATATAGTGATGAGTGTAATCTGTTTTTGACCAGTGCCTTCTTTGCTGTTTGGGCTATAGAGTCATTATACTTTCTTCAGGACTTATTATGCGACCCTGTGAGACAGTTTTTTAATCCACCCTTTTATAGACCTGTCGGTTATTATTTCTTTTGAGATCAATTTGAATGCTTATATCATATGTTGATTGAATGAATTTAACCCTACCTTTAAGGGACCAATCAATGAAGTACTGCGAGGAACAATTACAATTCGCAAGCAAAACTTTTGTTTCAACCTTATAACATGAAGCACAAATTTGATTTCAAGAATATGAATAACCTTATCACTTTAGATAATATCACAGACGAGTGCCAAAACAAAGTGAAATAATCCACAACACATACGCAAAGAAAAACAACCGTTCATAGCATGTATTCCATTGAAGTTTGTAAAACTTACAGGCTGTCATACATCGCCATCTTCTTATTGTGTATTTTTTTTTTCGTCTCCCCCTTTACTTTACAAAAACCATTCTCATATATATATGGGAATGAAAGCTATTCATGAAAAGACACGTCTTTTCGAAATGCTAATCATTAGTTTAAACGTTTCTAACAAACTTAAGCAAAAAGAGATTAAGAATTCCTAAATGATGAATATAATCATCATCTTTAAATATTTTGATTTTAGCACTCTGTTTCTTCAATTCTTCTCCTTGCGACAGATATTTGAATATCATCTGGTTGACGGTAGGGGCCATGTCTTTACTTCGATCCATTTCTGACAAAGCCCAATCTTTGACGCTGATAAGCTCATTCCGCAAGTCCTCCATGGATATTACATCTCCTTCTTTATAGACCGAGGGCATTCCAATAGGTCTCCCATCATCCAATTCCTTGAGATCTTTCCTTAGCGCATCTTCGAATTTAACATGATTCTCCATGTACGCTATCCCTTCAGTCTTCTCCTTTGTCGTCATTGTATCGACACTATTCAGTACTTCATGTTGTCGTGCTTTTAATCTCTCATCTTCTGTTAATGCCTTTATAGTTCCATTATATACCTTCCAATATGGTTCGACATGCGAAAGCATGGTGTTAAACCGATGTCCGATGATATCATTGACCAGTTTATCCATCTTTTGTTGGATACTATTTGCATGTTTGGTGGCTTTATCTGCTTGATACTTCCAGTATAGAGCATCGGAAACATCATCCAAGCTATGTCTTGTGGGATATGAGGTGTATTCGCTTATGGGAGTCCCTGTCTCAAGTTGCAATATTTTTGCTTGCAACTTTTGATTCTCCTCTTTGGATTTTTCATACAACCCCTTATATGTGATATTTTCTCTGACCAAAAATTCTGTCTGGTCCAGGTTTAATCTGGCAACATCCAAGTTCAATTTAGCAGTGACCCTAGGATCAGTCTTTCCAACCTGATGAACCATGAGGTGTCCAAAGGTTTCTTCAATATCCACAATGATAGGCCTCTTCCCCTTTGGATATAATGCCCATTGTAGGAGAGCCTTCTTGTCAGGATCATATCCAGAGCCTAGGAATAATTTGTCTATCTCCTGAGGCAACACCTGTTGATTCAAATCTTGCTTTTTTAGGAACCCGTCAAACAGAAGTGTTGAGTTTATATCCCAACCAGAAAAGATGATTACACCGGCCTCTTTTAGTAATTTTCTCCCTTTCTCAGGGGTCATATCTTTCATGAGGATATCAATCTCATTCTGCAATTTCTTCATCTGTTCTTCTTCTGGTCTTCCAGCCATGCTTCGTTTAACATGTGCTCCTTTGTACTGGTACAAAAATGAAAGGAATTCCCTAGAAGAGGCGAATCCATCATCAGCAACAAAATCTTCATGTTCAGTCATCCTTATATCGACGACATCCTTAATATTAATTTCACCAGTGTCCATATTTATCTCTGCTTCAAAACCAGGAGGATAATCTTCTCTAGGAGAATCAGCAGGGATACTACTAGCAGTTGATTTTGGTGACATGTGAGCTAAGGGTTGACTATCCTTCTCAGTATTAATAAAATGAAGGAATTGTGGGGGCACTCTATGCATGATCTCTGCTTCATGTTGAAGAAGCCTTTTAGCCACTTCCAAAGGATCTTGGAGATTTCCAATTAGATCTCCATCTATCATTCCCCTTGCCCTTTTCCATTTGTAGGCCTCCCAAGTCAATCCACTCTTTTCTCTCAAAACCCTGGCCTCTTCTCTTTCAAGATTTTTAATCAGGTCATCTGGCATTTTGGCTACATGTATTCCAGCTTTGAGTTTTTGTGACGCTCTGGCAGCTCTTATATACCCTTCAGGATTGAAGTTCTCTCTAGGCTCACCCAGAGTCATGCCATAGTAATCTAACTTATTCTGTAGTAAATGATAGCTTTTTGAACTTTTAACAATAAAGTCAGAAAAAACCAATAAACCTGGAATGATGGACTGCTTACCGGAATCTGTAAGGTGTTTGGCACTGACAATAGATAATTGTCTTACAATCTCCATGCTAGCCACCCTGTTTGGTACTGTAATTGGAAGCATGTGTGGTTTTCCTTCATACCCAAATACCCTGATTTCTGTGTGATTATCATGGCAATACCAATCACCCCAATTATGATCAATTTGTGACTCTAGAGAGAAGTCCTTTGGCCTGAGGAATCTCTTAATTTCAGGGGACAAAGTATAATCCCTGTGTTGCCCAAAAGCTGCACTAAGAGGTTTCACAAAATATTCTTGAGAGTGCCAGTACTGGTTGTTCATGAACCTCTGGTCCCATGCAGAAACCCATAACTGAACTGGCTTCTTCAAACCATTCTTATCATAAGATCTAATGCAGAAATCATCTGACCAGAAGTTAATCTCTTGTCCACAATAAAGAATAATATGCATTAACAAGGAGTACAACGAAAAATGAACATTCACAAGGTCCCGTTTCAACTTCTCCAACCCATGATTTAAGGCATCTGCAACATAAGTGGCAAAATCAAATGACCTAGGGTCTTTTGACTGTAAATCAGCACACAGAACCATAACCCCAATATCCATGAGTGGATGAGCCTCTAGGCCTAATACTTGGGCTGCAACATAATATGTATATTTAAAATATGGATGGAAGTGGTTGACATCAAACGACACCTTGTCATCTTTGCTGAACGGAACAAATGACCCACCCACTTTTGGCCGGTGAATAGGTAGTCTCCAAGTCCTGTAGATGTTTTCCAAGCTAAAGAATTCTTGTGAAAGTTTCTGCATATCGATTCTCTCCTCCATCTCCCAGTCTAAATCAAATACCATATCAATAGTTTGTTTGTTAATCACTACTAATGGATTCCCTCTGTAATCGCATATGGTTTTGGTTCTCAGATTATAACAATCTACCAGAGCTTTCATTAATTCAACATCTACAAACACGTTCGGGACTACCAATTTCCCTAAGTTCTTCTTCCATAGATTACATATGGGCTCGGGAGCATCCCTTCTTTTGTAGCTAAACAAGAATAATTCATGTCCTCTGATTTCAGTCCAAATGTCTCCTAGATTTTCAAATCTATCCTCCAATCCTTCTTCTTCACTTTTGATTTTTTTAGACCTTACACTAGATGAGGGACACTGGTCTAACAAATCCTGAGTCAGAGCTCTCCCTTCTTTCTTTTGTCTCTTGGGCTTCTCTTCAGGGTTTAGTTCTTTTCCTTTCCTACTCTTTTTAGAAGAAGAAGATGAAGGTTCCATGATTACAGCAAATACGAGAGACAACACTTACTTGGAGAAATGTCCAGCTCTTCTGACTGTCATTCACAAGTTTCCGCAAGTTCTTCACAATTTTCAGTCTTTTAGCATTGATCTGGTTCTTATAAAAATTCAATTAGTTCAACTGTAATCGTATGGGCAACTTGTGCACAGTTAATGTTCTGCGCCTACAACGGCTACTCAAGTGTTTAAACTTAATTGCAGATGTGACATTCTTCACTTAGGCCTTTAACTCTTTCGCGGGAAGTACAGTTCGACCAAAGTGATCGTATTTCAAGTTATCGATGAAACCCTTGTCTTCGGCCGAGTGTTTAAATCTTCCATCGAAAGCCCATTCTCTTCGATACTATTCTTTCGGTGAATAGCCCATGTCGAGAAGCCACCTTCAAGACTCATCGAAATCATTCTTTCATCGATAGACCTCCTTTTCGATAGGTCACTCGCAAGTTTCATCGAAATCATTCTTTCGATGAGTTCCTTTCTTCGGTGAAGGCTCATGTATGTTCATTGACAGTCCTTTTCCATCGATATCCTCCTTTATCGATGAAACACCTTTGCTTTTGTTCGACATTATGTCATCGATGAGATTTTGCATTTCGATGAATGCTTTATGAGTTTCTTCGGTAGTTATATTTCTTCGAAATCACTTTTTGCCTTTTGCCTTTTGTTTTTCACTTTTTCGATGAAACTTGGAGTATCGATGAGCGGTTTTCTGTATTCATCGAAGGTGACTTTTTGCCGAAATACTTTTGTTTGGTGCTTTACATACTTTATTTCGATGAAAGTACTCTTTCGATGAAGCTTCTTTTGAAATACTCGATACAATTTATTTGCCGAGAAATCTTGTAACCTTTACGCTTATGGAAATATATATATTTTTTTATTTCAAATATATTGTTCAACAGTATCCATCTCCATTTTTGCAGGCAAGCTTTTCTGACACTATTACTTTTGGCACAAGGAATGCAAGCCACAAATATAACATGCACTTTTGAATCTCTCTTCCTTAAATGTATTGCATGCCTAGATTTGTGGGCGAAAAGGAAGCATTCACGATAGGCATCTATCGACACGTATGCCACTTCATTTTCTAGACAACATTAATGCTAAAATGGGAAGAAGCGCTGCCACTTGCATTTTGAAAAGACATTAGCCCACTACGCCGTCATTCAAATCCACTAGAGATGATTTGCCTATCCAGACGGATCTCCTTATTTAAGAGAAAATACATAGCCAACGACGCTCGCACGAGCCAAAATAGACTTGCAGACTATTGGGTTAAGGCACGACGTACTCAAAAATACGCGTGACATCTGAGTATATGGTTTTTCTTTTTGAGGCTTTGGATAGGACATATGCAACCTTCGAGCTTGGCTCCATTCACTTGTTCGAGTAATGAGAAAGGACAACCACATCAGATATTGAGGGCATTGGCTCTTAATTTCATTTTATTACTCAAAGCTGGAAATCAACTATAAATATGTGTTTTCAGACATTCTTTCACACATAAGTTAGCTCAACGATGAAGTTTCTTGAGTTATGGATACTCCCGTCAGGCTTACCAGCAACAAGGCACAAGTCGCTTTTCTTGGCAACATTTCAGACTGAAGGTTGCAAGGAATGACGAGACGAAGAAATCCATTGATCACTACTGCAATTAAATGGGTGCTCGAGAAAGATTTTATTGACGACGCTGACAAATATCATGTCAACATCGATATCCTCTCCCGCTTCGTGGCTTCATTGCTAGATATTGGGATAGGCAAGTACCCGATGATAGAATTGACCAAGATGCTTTTCCCATTAGAATATTTGGGCGGCCTTGAGGATGTCACTGAATACTTCGTCCCTTTCAGAGGTTTTCCCTTGGCCTCAGACTTGTAGTGTTTCATCACCCTCGAAGAGGAGGTGACTTGATATCCGCTTATAGGTTGCTTAAAGAATATGTCATTGTCCACTCATCATCTATGCGTAGAGTGTGTTGCAAAGTTCCTCCTAAGAGTCCATCTAATAGTACCCACGCTAGCCGACACAACATGGTATACCGAGTTTTGCAAGTACATCTTACCACGGATTCTAAAGCCACATATTCTTTTGAACCTGGTGCTTGTGTTGATATCTCAGGAATCCCACAATGACTTCAGCCATGAGTGGATGGAAGATGATGATGATGAAGATGATGACTCAGAATTTCTCATGGATGAGGATGAGGACAAGGAAGATACTTGAAAGACTGCTACCTTTCTACTAAGCTCTACAGCGTGCAAACCTATCTATGCATTGTATAAAGATACTGATATATATAATATAACGAATCTTTTGGTAGTTTACGACGTATCTTATGTATTACTTATTTTCCTTATAGTGTATGAAGAAACATAATTAAATAAATAAGGCACATTAGAGTACATTATTTACATTGGGGCACTAAGCTTTAATAGAAATGTTTAAGATGAAACCCATTAACTAGGATTTCAAGAGATTATCCTTGCATATTCTTGAGATTGAATGCATTAAACCCCTTACAATTCGTGATGCGGAAGGGTCCCTCCCATAAACCATCAAAATTAGTGTGTTGACCTGGCCTGAAAACCCTCTCATTATATTTTAAAACAAGATCGCCCAGTTTGAGCTGCGGGTCAGAACTCTTCTTGTTATCAAACCACCTCTTGACGGTTTGTTGGTGGTTCTGAAGAGATTTGAACACTACTCCCCTTGCTTCTTTTAGCTCCATAAGCTCTGCCAACCTTAACTCCATGGGCTTATTTTCAGCCACCTCAATGGACTTGAGGAGCTGCAAAGCGGGGATCTCCAAAGACACAGGGAATAAGGTATCTTTTCCATAGGCTAACTTGTATGGAGAGTTCTTTAAAATATGCTTAGGCATGATCCAGTCCACCCATAATGCACTTCTCAAGTGGTGATGCCACTCCCTTTTGTGTTCAGATCACATTCTCTTAATGAGTCTTATAAGGTTCTTATTGGTAGTGTTGACGACTATTTTTGACACAATCGCCAACAGTCAGGTAGCCAATGTGAACACTCACCACCTCTCCTGAAAAGAAATGAATTTGAGAAAACCCACTACCCCAAGGTCTCTATAGTTGGGTCACGATGGTGATGGGCAGTTCAATGGTTGATGTGGTTGTACCTGTTAAGGGGCATGCCGGTTGAAACTAAATCTCGATGATCGTGAATGGTTGAACTTCCTTTTTTTGTATTTTATGATTTAAGATTCTTTGAAAAATAAACTGTGAAGAGTAAAAGGGAATAAGAAAATAACAATAAAACCAATACAATAACAACTTAATGAACTACTCAGTTAGTTACTTGCAATCCAATAAATTATCAAATATTATCCAATTTAGCATTCAACAATGGACCTTCAGTAAACCTGCAAAATCATCAATTTCACAGACCTATGGAAATAAAATCATCAACGATATGGCCTATCATAGTAATTCTCATACACCACTGATGTGCACAATATGATGCATAAAGTGATAAACAAAAAGATCAAATCACTTTGCTAACTCCAAATAATAGACATTACCAGATTACACAGAACAATTTAATAGAATATCAGGCAATCTACAAGCTGCTTCTTATATTAATCTCAATGAATGCGTAACAAAATAGCTCAACTTCTTAACAATTTGCAAAAATATTCTAAAAATATCTAAGTGGGCCACAAATAATCAATTTGGGGACCCTTACAAATGAATCCAAATTCTCAATTTATAGAAGTTTTATGCCCTATTATCTAGGAAATAAATCTAACCTAAATTAAGAACTGAAACTAGGAGTCGTAGTTAACCTGCAAGTTTCTGCCTTGATACTCCAATTCACTACTACGAAATGGGGCTGCATGAGCACTACAAAGACCATGCTGGACGAGCCACATTTTCGTAGTCATGCAAAATTTTGCTCAAAATTGGAACCTGAGTTGGAGCTGCAGCTGAAAATACAAAATTGGGGGTCATGCAAAAACCCTACTATCTTTAGCAACTGTATGTTCATCCTTCACTTTTTAATAAAATCTCTATAATTATCTACTATGCATGCGTCTGCTTGGATAGGAGGATCAACTACGTGTTTAATTCTAAATTTATACTTCTTCAAAACTCCATCTGCATGCTTCTTTCCTCTCTCTAACTCCCCTATTGTCTCCACCACCTCTTGACACTAAGTGATCAAGTATGTGTACCTGTCCATGAGGGCGACATCGAACTGGGCCAAAGGTCCTAAATGTTGAGCCTCATATGCATCCCACTAATTCAAAACTTGTTGTTGCTCCATTATTCCGGTACTAGTTAATCCTAAACCAAAGGCTCCAAGCATATGTTTCACAAAATTCTCATATTTCAAAATTTCTCTGAGGAGAGGAACCCGAATCTCTGCCATATCCTTCATATACTGCTGAAACATCTCAACCTTCAGCTCCAAAACGTACACATAGGACTGCAAGTTTTCACAGTTGTTCCCTCCTAAGAGGTCCTACTCCATTATTGTCTCTTCCCCTAACCAAAATACTCTATTCAAAATTTGGAACTGCTTATTAAAAATGCTTAGCTTTCGTTCCCATTGCGTGGAACAAGAAGCTAAAGCTCTGCCTACCTGTACTGCCCCATAGTATATCCTCATAGTATCCTGCAGAAATAATCTAATCTTAGCTGCATTTACTTGGGTCCATGATTTAGCTGCAGTGGCCACTCGTCTCACCTCCACTAGTGCCTTCACTTCTCCCTCTGGCAGTGATGAGGTCGAAGGTAGGTCATCAGCCCTACAAGAGTCTAGAGGTTTTCTCATTTCAATCAACATCTACTTGTATTGCCCTAGTTGCACTTTGAGCTCCATGTTTGAAGTATGTTCTTTTTGTACATGCCCCCTAACAACACTTGTGGCTAGCTCCAAAGTATATAGCTCTCCCCACTTTGTTTGCTTACCCAAATTTACCTGGGATATTTGATACTTAGGGGAAGCTTGTCCATCTACTTGGAGTGGAAATGCCACATCTGCAATTACTTCACCAGAGCCCATTTTTTATAAATGATGTACGGTTTTTAGCTTCTTAGCCTTTGGTGGCTCCTCGATGATTACTTGTGGCAAAGTGACCTTAGGAAGATCCGCTTTTTTCTTTTTCTTGTCAAAAGTGAATTCAAGCCATTGCGGTATATCTTCATCCTTGTCACCTTGATGTGACACTATATCTGCAGTTATAACATGGACCTCCGCTTGCTCCTCTGCTTCATCTCTTTCCTTTGCCTCTGTTTGCTCGGGATCTTGAGGTGAGGTAAATTGGCAGGATAGATTGGTTTAGAGAGCCTGTTGCTTATGTAATTCTCCCAATATTCCACTGGCATCTTCATTGCATGTCATCTCTTCCTCATCTGCCTCTGTTTCACCTTTCCCGACTGCCATGTCCTTGAGGAGGTCCCCTTGATCTTGAGGGGTTAGAACTAATCTTTCATTCAATAGGTCCTCTGCCTCATCCCCTTCTTTCTCGCCTCCTAGCAGCTGATGTTGCTCAAGATCCTCTTCTTCTTAATCTAAATCAGATTCAATGTTCCTAACTCTTATTCCTTCAGTGCTAGACCTGAAGCCTTGCACTCCAGGCTTCCCTACGGGTATATCAACTGGTCATGGTGCAGGGGCATTGATACCTGGATCTTGTGTGGTATCTTTTGAAGGTGGTTGAGTAGGTATATCTTCCGTAATTTCTATTTCTTCCTCCTGCTCCTAGGTACCTTCTCCTACAGTCTACCCTATAGCTATCCTTGGTGGAAGGACTTTGGCAAGTGGTACTGCTCCTAATCCATCAGTCACTCCAAGGTCTGTTGCCTTCTTCAATAGCTCAGATTCCTTCATCTTATCTTGGAGTCTCTTCAATAAGTCCTTAGTGCTTTCTTGAGGTTTCTCCCCCTCATCAGGATTGGTGGATGTATTCTGTCTTGAGCTTGATCTCGTCTTCCGAGCATACTCCTTATAACCCCTTGATTGGGGTACCCCTAAAGTGGACTCCTTCTGTTTCCCCTTTGAGGCACTCAGCCTTACCCTCTGGCTTAGCCATTGCTTGGTCCTATTGATGACCACTTGAGAAACCTTTTCAGTATTCACATCCTCATTCATGAACCACCTTATTAAGGAGAGGGGCTTCTTATCAATTTATAATCCTTTATAAGCCACGTCGAGCAAGTCTCCATCATCCCTGAGGTCTTTAGAGAGATTGGTCTCAATTTCAAAATCTCTTATCTGTGGCACAGATAACCTATTATAATTTTTTTTATCTGACCTCAAAACTGTCCTGGAGGTTGGCCCAAAAATCCTCCAGTCTCGACCTATGTCCCTCATATGCCTTGGGCATAGCTTGTTTGAGTTTCCCGTAGGGATCATAAAATTCCCTAGCATAATCATATTCTTTCAAGTTCAAATCTTGAAGCTCTGGCTCTACTAGCTTTGCAACTTGTATCTTCGAGCATGAGAAGTATCTAATAGATACTAAAAAATCAATGCCTGTTTTATGTTTTGAAGATAAGAGAGATTGGAGGCCCAATAGTTGCCTTACATATTCCAACAAAATTACTCTATCATTGCAGTATCTGGGAAGCAACATTGGGTTCCCCGTGAATCCACTGACCCTAATGTAAGTAGAGCATGGGTTTTGGATAAATGAACATGCCCACTCTCGGATAATAGCCATGGCCTCTGGGCTAATCCGGTATCCTATGTCTCCTGTTAATTTAATTATTACCAGAAAAATGAAGGCATCATTAATTCTTTTGAAATGAGGCTTTGCATTAACTAGGGGGAGTTGGGAATAATATCCCATACCTTCTTATGTCCTTCCTCATCCCCTAACTGACCCTCTACTTGTAGTCCTAGAAACTTTCCAGCTCTGGTAGCCACCCAGATGACATAAGATGTGAAAAATAATTTTTGGGTCTGGTGGACTGCCTTCATCTGTTTACAAATGTTGTCAGAGAGGATCTGCGACCAATCAAAATATTGTTTTCAAATTAGGATAGTGGTCATAAACTGGAACATCCATGGATGGAAATGCTTACAATCAGGCTTGCCAAAGGCCCTGCTCAGCATAATAATCAAGTCTCTTTGGGGCTCCTTGAAGTCTGCAGTAGGATCTCTATTGCCTTGAGACCTATTTTTCTCTCTTCTTCCAACTAGTTTTCATTCATGTGCCTTTTATTTGCTGCAACTTTGTCATTCCATACCTTTAAGGCCTCCTCTTCAGTTGAGAGGAATATGTCTTCTCTGGTTGGGATACCAAACACAAATCTTAAAATGTCAGGAGACAAGTCTATAACCGTCCTTTCTTGTGCGTCAGTGCACTTTCTAGTATTCGGGTTGTAGAACTAAGCAATTGTCATTATATATTCCGGTGCTTGCACTGATTGTGGAAAAATAGTTATCTCCACTAAGCTTGGTCTTTTGATTCTCCTATGTAGGGCCTCCAGTTTGGGCTTATTTAGCTGGGTTCTGATATCTTCATTTTCAATATGGGCAATTTCCGTGTCAGTGACCCATTTGACTTGATCATCTAACTTTGAGGAGTAGACCTGTCCTTGATACTGGTATTTCATTGTAGCTGGAAGTTTGTCAATATCTTTGCTTCTTTTTCTAGAAGATGAGTCCATCTAACTACCTGAACCTGTAAGAAGAAAATGAGGATCAGTTCTTTATCGAAAACATAAAAAGTTCATTCACTTCGGGACTTCGGGTTTCCGGAGTAGGGAGTTTTTCTTTTTAAAACATGGTCTGGAACTCTGGGGTTCTAGGCTGGGTAGATAACACTTGATTCAGAACTCTGAGGTTCCGGGGTAAGGAATTTAACCTCATCTCGGGATCCCGTGGTCTCAAGCCAAATAGCCAATAGGATTTTAGCAAGAGGATTCATAAAAGATAGACCTTAGAACTCCAGGGTTCCGGGGTAGGTGATAGGACTCCCTCGCAAAGAAATAATCCGGAACTTCGGGGTTCCGGGGTCATCAAAAGAAAGTTTCAACAAAATCCGAGAACTCTGGGGTTTCGGGGTTCCGGAAGAGAAAATCACCCAGAACTCTGAGGGTCCGGGGTCAGAACTAGGGCACCCGGGGACACGCGAGAAAACACACAAAAAATGAAAAAGAAGAGAAAACAAAAACAAAAACCCTGACAAAGAAGAAAAAAAAGAAATCTAACAAACAAATGACCAAAAGGGCAAGAAAAATCACCTACCTGGTGGATCAAAATGCCCAAGAACGCAAAAGGAAGCTCGACATTTCGGAGACTCGCGGTTAGGAGGCAAGGAAAAAGGAGCTTTGAATGCACAAATGAACTTTAAAAGTTCATCATTCCTATTTATACCCCCTCCCAAACCTATTCATATGAGCACTTTAAACAGGACCTCGAGACTCCGGGGTCTCAAGGTTCCGAGCTTGGAAGCAAGACACAAAACAAAACATCCTACCCCGGGACTCCGGGGGTCCGGGGTTCCGAGCTAGGAAGGAAAGCAAGCAAGTATACACCTCGGGACTCTGGGTATCCGGGGTGGATCAGACACACACCTCGGGACTCTAGGACTCCGGAGTTCTGAGGTAAAGGACTCAAACACATACCTCGGGACTCCGGAAGTCCAGAGTTCCGAGGTAAAGAACAAGAAAACAAAAGACAAAAAAGAAGGAGACCAACCTCGGGACTTCGAGGGTCCGAAGTTCTGGGGTTGGTGAAAGAAAAAGAACAAAAAAGAGACCTCGGGACTCCGGAGTTCCGAGGTAAAAGAACAAAAAGAAAAAAGACAAAGAAAAAGTGAGCAACAACAGGGGAACCATATTGTAATACAAGGAAACTAATGGGGAATAGATATGCAAGGCATAACAGGTAGATTCAGCTAGGCCATTTCCTTGAGGGTAATAATTTGAGGAAGTCTTCAGATATATGCCCCGATGGAGAGCAAATTGAGTTACACGAGAGCCCATGAATGCACGTACATTATCTAATATTATGTTCTTTGGCGGACCATACCGACATACTAGATCCTCCAAAAATGCTAGTATTTCTGTTTCTGATGAATTCCTTAGGGGTACAGCCTCAGACCGTCTGGTGAAGTAGTCAGTGGTAGTAAGGATCCACTTAAGTCCAGCTGAGTTGGGCGGATTAATCATCCCTATGAAATCTAGACCCCATTGAGAAAAGGTTTCTTCCACCATTATTGGCTTGAGTGGCATTGCTACCTTCTTGCACCTACCACTATAGTATTGACACTCCTTGCATTCTCTTAATTACCAGAGCATGTGTGTCTTTAAAAATCAAGGGCCATAAACACCTAGCACGAGTAATCTTGATGATGGTGGTTTGCGCTGAATAATGACCCCTTGAAAGACCATGATGGAATTCATGTAAGATTTTACAAGATTGGTCTTGGTCTACACAGTAGAGTAGAACCCCGTCAAAATTCCTTTTAAAAAGCACTCAAACAAGGTGGAAACCGCTATTCTGCGTCCTGTAGAATCTCCTCTTTTTAGGAGAGATGTCAGTTGGGAAGATTCCAGTCTCCATGAAGTGTCTTTGGCTATTGATCCAACTTGCTTCCATTTGCTCATAGATGAAAATCACAACCTCCTCCGCAGTAGTCTCGACTTCTCGAGGGGCAGACTCTTGGGCTATATATTCGCAAAGGCCTTTTCCACGGATTACCTTAGTAGGCCTGACATCAATGTCATAATCTAAAATCTTGGTAATCCAGTTTTCCCTTTTCTCTATAATTTCACCCTCTATTATATATTCACTGATTGAAGGATGAGCAACATACACAGTAGTCTTATTCCACGCAATGAAATGCCTGAACTTTTTGAGGCCTTTGACAATGGCTAGTGCTTTTTTTCAACAAAGTTGTATTTATCCTCATACTCCTTTAGAGTTTTGGAATGAAAGGCTATGGGATGCTCACCCTTTTTGTCAGCATCTTTCTGGGTTAGTACCACAACAATACTATAATTGCTAGAGAAAACATACATTATGAAATCCCTAGACATAGCAAGGTTTGATAAAATTGGAGGGGAAGAGATGGCGTCTTTGATTTTTTCAAATGCCTCTTTTTCTTCAAGAGTCCATTTAAAATGTATTTCCCTTTTAAGCATTAGCGTGAGAGGCCTCACCATTCCAGCAAAGTCAGAGATGAAATAGCTAACAAAGTTGACCTTGCCTAGGAAGGACTGAACACCCTTCTTGTTGATGGGAAGAGGAATCTCTTTTGTTTCCTTCACTCGATCTGGATCGATGGAGACTCCTTCTTTTGACACTACGTGTCCCAATAATTTCCCTTGCGGGACCCCAAAGATAAATTTCTTTGGGTTCAATGAAATGCTGAATTCCAAACATTTTAGGAAAACTAGCTCGAGATGATCGAAAGGACTTTACGCTTTGAAAACACCATCAAGTCATCCAAGTAGATGAGGATGATATTATTAATCAGCTCCTTAAAAGCCAAATCCATAGCCCTTTGAAAACTGGCACCTACGTTTGACAATCCAAAGGATATTTTTTGGTAAGCAAATGTTCCCCATTTGGTTGTGAAGGTCGTCTTATGTTGGTCTTCTGGCTTTACCAACATTTGGTTATAACCTGAGAATCCATCCAGCATCAAAAAAATCTCCGACCCCGCCACAGTGCTTAACAACTATTCTATTGGTGGCAAAGGGTAATGGTCTTTTAGAGAGGCTTGGTTCAAGTCACGAAAGTCCACACAGAGCCGGATATCCCCATTCTTCTTTCTGACTAGTACCAAATTTGATACCCATGTACCATTCTTGATGAGGTAGAGAATCTTGGACTCTATCAATTTCTTCAGTTCTTGTGTGATGAGAACCTCAATCTTTAGATTGATGGGTCTCTGCTTCTGTCGAACCAGCTTGGCCCCATTGACAAACTCAATGGTGTGCTGAATGATGCTATAATTGTAACCTTTCAAATCCTCATATGACCATGCTAGCACGCCCACGCATTTATCAAAATATCGAGCCAACCTTTCTCGATCTTCTGGGGGAACTTCCTTTCTAACCTTAAGTGTTCTCCCATTCCCTACTGACATTTCAGCGTAGTCACCTTTATCAGTCGTGAGTTTTCACTTGTCATTTTTATCATCATCATGGTCAAATAAATTCTCTGAGGTGATCAATCCATTTGGGAGCTTATTGGATTTCAACTGAATGATTTGATCCATGTAAACCTCCTTTACTTTAGACTGCATTTGATCAGCAAACTCTTCGGAGTTTTGAATGAATAGATAAATTTTCTCATCACTCTCAAAAACTTGCCAGTGGGTGTCATTGTCTGGAATAGCTGGTCGAACGATCACGCAGACCACCTGGGGGTTGGTGAGCAAGTCCACAACAGGGTTGAATTACGACCCAATAGTGGCCAACCAATCAGTGGATGCGTTTGTCTTTCGAGGAATCCTCTGGATGTTGAAGGCATCAAATCTTTCAATCAAATCCCATGTCTTGTGACGTTAGGACCTCATGCAGACATGCTTGGTACTTGAGATTCCTCAGACCTGGTGCACTGTCAGCTCAGAATCACCCAAAACTTTCAGTTGTTTTATGCCCATCCTTTCTGCTAAACTTAGGCCTTGGATCAACCCTTCATATTCTGCTTCATTGTTGGAGAAAGCAAACTGCATGCAAAAAGATCTC
The DNA here is from genome assembly GCF_030272615.1 of Cryptomeria japonica. NCBI lineage: Eukaryota > Viridiplantae > Streptophyta > Pinopsida > Cupressales > Cupressaceae > Cryptomeria > Cryptomeria japonica. The sequence continues at coordinate 267,673,401 of NC_081409.1, read as the reverse complement.
AGGATTTGTTCACCCGAAGGCGAAGTAAGGCAAATTCTAGCGCCTAAACCTACCTTGCATCTTGCAACTTCAAATTGCAAAGTCCAGAGTGCATAAGACAACTCTTCCTTGGTTAGTGGAACCTTAGTTAGTTTTAAGATAATCTAATCCTCATTAAAAATATAGTAGGTACCAAGACCCGTGGCATGGTAATTGGAATATGGATTAGAATTAATGAATTCGTTGAGAAAAACTTCTTGCTATGGTGTAATATCCTCGGTCACCTCTTCATCTTCTAGAAGTTCTACCATTTTTCTCTCCCCATTAGAGATGGAAGTATAAGTAGGCTCAAATTTGAGCATAGCTTGATCAACTACATGCTCAGTGTGTACGGGTTCTGAAAGAATTTTGAGCTTAGCACCATGCTGGGTCCAGAGGATGAGGTGGGACCAATCTAAAGATAAGGAACCTCCTATCTTGGTGGTAAAGTCTCGGGAGAGGCAGAGACCAAAAAAAAGTAGGATGTCAATAACTACTACGTCTTGGGACACGGTGACACTAGGACACGCGAACAATGTCAGTGGAAGGATTTTAATAAGACCCACAGTCTAGACTCTATTTCCATCTATTTGCATAACACCCATACTTAGAGGATCGTACTTGATGTTCAAAACCTCAACAATTTGCTTAGGCATGACGATAGTGCTAGCACCAGAATCTATCATAGAATTATGTAATAGCTTGTCTCCTACTATGAGGGTCAAATAGAAAGTGTCTCGTATAGGCTTACCTTCCACTTGGAATCTAGGTGGTGCAGTCGCATTTGTCAACACTGCCGACGAGCATGATTGTGTTGTGGGGATCACAAATCTTTCTTTAGTAGCCTACCAAGAACTAGCAACATTCCTGTCAGCGGGTCTCTCCACCTCTAAGAGAGCTTCTTTTAACTGATTCTTCTGCTCTGGGATGCTAAAAAGATCCTAGAAGGAGATGTTAGCCGGGGCTTTCTTTAGCTGCTCCACCACGTCCATTGCTGATGGCATTGATGTTTTTGCTTCTCTCGACTTATAGGGAATAAACTCCTTTCTCAGATATGTGGTAGCAATCGTGGGTTGTTCAAGAACTTTATCAGAGATGAACCTCTCCTGCGTGCCTACATTCTCTCCCGTAAAATGTCTTTTTGACCAAAGGTTGTAATCTGACTGCACTTGAGGAGCCCCCAAGCTTGATGCAATTGCATCATTTGTGAGTACAACATCCTCATCCTCCATCCAAGAGAATAAAGCAAGGTCCGAAGCTATCTCCATTTCCTGCTCTATTGACATACCTTGCATTTGTGCGATGAGAGCCGCATTCTCCATGCTAGGGGAAGCGTAAAACAAATCATCCAAGGCAACACCTTGACTTCGTCGATCTGCATTTTTTTGTTGTAAATTGCCTTTCGGGCAGTTTCTTGGGGCGTGGGAATTGTTACATGGGAAACACCAAGAATTGGTGTCATCCGCTAGATTATTCTGTCCTATGATCAACTCTTTATTGGTGCTGGGATAGATAGTTTGCAAAGGATTGGGCACTTGAACTATTTGGCCATTTGACTGACTTGAGGAAGCTCAGTTATCCACTTATTGGTTTTGCTGATATGTGGGTCTATTCCCTTGGAAATTTTGTTGGAAGGGGGGTCTAGCAGGGGGGATTGGGATCTTTTCAAATTAATGATTTCATTTGAGAAAGATCTCAATAGATTTTTTATATCATTGACTTCTGCAGCCAGAGATGAGGGGGAAGACGTACTTGCTTCTTGGGATTCGAGATACACATACATAGATTGGGGTGCAAATGTGCTAGGCATGAGTGGCTTGAGAACTTGATTTGATAACTCAGGGAAGACTGACATGAGTGGTCATGGCGCAAGATTTTTAGCGTCAATTAAATTGTTTTCTGCTCGGACCGCCAAGTCATACGCATCCGAGAGAGTATTTCCTCTGAGAGATTGGATCATCATAGATATATCTGAATTGAAGGATTTCAGATTACAAAAAATGCCATATCTACGGGAGGATGAGCGAACAATGGTATCCTTTGCTAGGTCCTCTGAAACCTCATATTGAATTCTATCACCGCTTCCTAAGGAGCCCTTTTAATGGTAATCAATTGCTGCATTAGAGATGATCTATCAACCTTGTCAGAAAATCTCTCAAAGAAGTGGTCACCTAGCTAATCCCAATCAGTTATAGAGTTTGGACCAAGACATCTGTACAAATCTAAAGCTCTTCCTTTGAATGAAGCTGCAAGAAATCTCAGAGCTACATTTTTCTCTTTAATGTTATGGATGGTGTAGACATTGGCCATATCTTGTACGTGTTCCCTCAACGTCTTGAAACATTCTCCGGTAAATTTAGGGACAACTTTTAGTGCGGAGGTAGGAATTGTTCCCCATACAGCAGGTGGAACGGGAGGAATGAGAGGGCTACTGCTATTACAAGTCATGAAGTTTTTAGGAGGAACTTGAGCCATTACTACAGGAATAGGTATCGCAGGGATAATAGGTGGATTTTGAGAAGAAATAGCTGCGGGCGAATGGACGCTTACCAAGGGTGGGATAAGCAAATTGGGGTTTAAAGTTGTTTGACTCCTGGTAACAGGTCTATGGCTCATAAACATTCTTAGGATTGCTCAAAATTTGTGTACTCCTACCGGGCGTGCCAGGAAAAGAACTATTGACTCTTAATTTTACATTAAATGCTAACAACCTTATGGGAAATTCAGTGATGGGGGGCCTTTTGCGTGAGATTCATTGAATAACCTCTAGGTTTGAGAAGCCGACTCTTTGAATACAATTGGGGGACAAAAGGGGAAGAGGAAAACATAAAGAGCTACACTACTTAGGCAATACACCCGAATATTTTTGGGACACTAGCAACATAGAAAACCTAGATACATGCAGTTTTAAAGCTCATTCAACAATCTACATGCTCAACATTGTTAGAGAAGAAGATCAAACTACACTTCATTCAACATAATATGACATTCACCATTCATCCAACAGATAACAAGTCATAAAACATAGTTTAATCTATAGAGTCTCACAACATATATCATAGAAGTTATTGAATCTGAATACAACACATAAGTCAATTTACTAAGCTTCAAATAAAACAACCACAGAGGCCATAGGCACAATCTGATACGTTTATCATTCACCTAATTTAATTAACATAAAGGCTTTTCAATGAGCCAAAGTCTAATCAGTTCTCCTGAAAGTCTGAACCCCCTAAAAAGTAGAAAAGAAGGCCTATATAGAGCCCTTGGCCCTCAACAAACAACACAAAAGCATCAGAAAAATCCTAACAACCGCTTTTGATAAGGAATCTCCCAGTGTGGCATTCCATGAGATGCTACCTAGCGAAAATGACCTTTAATGTTGTTACTCCAACTGCATCATGGCGACCCCTACACCTACCAAACAAGAAAATCGTGGTGCAAACAACATTCTAGTTCACGAACAATCAAAGAAGAGACGTGGTGACTCGGGGGAGACCCAAAGTTGAGTGCAAAAAGAGAACTTGAACATGCAACATGGGGGCACCAAGTGTCACTGCCAACACACGAAAGACGGTGGGGCCAGGAAACATACGTCGAAGAAAAGACCTGCACCACGCAGAATCTCTGGGTCCTCTCAACGCCAGGCAAGAAGAGCGAGCCGCTTAGAGCAACGTCGAGACACCACTTGGCACATGCGCGCGTGATCGGAAGAGTGGGCCAAAAATTAAAGGAAGAACTGAAAGTTTATGAAAAATGCCGCACACGAACCACTCCGAAAGAATATTAACAGTTCACAAGGAAATAATTTATAATCACAAGACATATTTTGCTTTTGCATTTAAATCTCCCTCTTTCCAATCTCGAAATATTTGCATTGCCAAATTGGTTAAATTTTGAAATGTAATCATCTATTTTGCCAGCATTGAAACATCTTTAAATCATTATTCAAATGATTTAAAATATTTTTAATTTTAGTTGCCCCTTTTGCATCCCCTCCATTTAAATCAACCCCTTGATTTAAATAATCTCCTTCTTTTACCATCCAAATAATTTTGGATAGAATATTATTAAAACCAAGATAATTTAAATAATATACTATTCTTAGAATACCATTAATTGATCTCATCGGGCCACATCTTTAGTCGGGTCCTTGGTGGGCCCGACTAAATTTCTTTTTCGTTCCTGGACAACTAGCTAGCGGAAAGGCTCTGAAACCTCAATTGGATGCATTCTGGTCCTGAAAATTTGAGTGATTTTATTGTTTAATTTGACATTTGACACTTTTGAATTTTAGTCAAAACCACTCAAGTAGCCTCCGGAACTGGCTTTAAAAATTAATCAGATCACCTCCCCAAGTCTGAGAAACTGACAAATTTGTAGAATGTCATGCAAGGAATCCAAAATAATAAATAGTTGCTCATGATGATGCCTGAGATGAAAATTTTTATGTCTCAAGTTGCCTACTTAGACTTTTTCTAAAAGTGCACTTTCGAAACCATTTTGCAACCTACCCAAACAATGATTTGAAAAAATATCAAACATTAGTTTCAGGGGCCACCACTTGGAAAACTAATAGATCTAGATACCATGAGCATGTGTGCAAAGAGGTTTTTCCCAATTCCATCACATGTGAAAAATATTCACATTCAAACTTGCCCTCTTTGAATTTTTTGGAAATGCTGATTTTCAACCTCTGAAAAGTCCATTTGGAATTGGCTTTGAAAAAATACCAAATGAAGAGCTGGGGTGCTAAAACTTTCAAAGTGATAGATAAACATATAGAGAATCATGGGGAACATTCAACTTTTCATGTAGGTCATTAGGCCATGAAATAAAAATTCAAATGCAAGGCCACTTTTGCAGATTTCACACAATTCAACCTGTAAATAAGAATAAATTGCATAAGGATTTGACCTGGAAAACTTATCAAATGAATTCATGGAGCTTTACAAACTGACATGGGATTTTATTAGGATGCAAAAAATCATAGAAAAATTATTGGTTTGGCATCAATTGGCAACAAAGGCTACATAGAGAAGTTTAATAGTTGAAATCGATAAACCTACCTCAGGACCCGAAAACAAGGACTTCAAAAACTCATCAAATCTGATCCTTGGATTCTGCAAGATAACATATGCCATCTCTAAAAAGAGTTTATCAAGATCCCCAAGTGGTTTTATATGAAAATCTAGGGGTGTCAAAATATTAGCCCTCAAAGTGGGCTACTTGGACTAATTTTGCAAGAGTACTTTTGAGTGTCATAAGAAAAATTTCAACATGGGACCTCAAAACTTTGTCAAATTTTGGAGGTCCCAACATGTTCAAAGGCTATTTTAATTCTTATTTTGGGGACCTAGGCTTTAGAAGAAGAAGCATTGTATGTTGAAAAAAGAGTTAAGGATTTGATATTATTTTAGGTGCTCAAGATTAATTTGTGGCTATTTCCAATTCAAAGAAAGCTACAAAATTGGTCCTTGAGTTTAGGGAGTTTGGTTTTGGGGGCATGCTACACTTTTATTGAACGCTTCATATTTTTCTCTCAATCCTCTTAGTAAAATATTTTTGATGGTCCTATTTGGACATATTACTAAATATCTCTCTTCAAGTCTAGATTCAATATATCTTAGAGGCTATTGGTGCCACTTTGGGATACTTTTTTCATCTCTTTAGTGAATACCACTCATTTGCATCTTGCCTTTTCTTGTATCTAGGTAGGGATTGATACATCAAAGGGTTTCTAGCTAATATTTTTCTCAAGGTGGAGGATTGTATATGGAAAATATAATTGGATAATGAGAAGTTTGAGTTCAGATGCCAAAAATTTTATGGTATACAAAATATGCCTCTTCTTTTCTAGATTGAATATATCTTAAAGGTTACTGGTGCCACAATGGGATCTTTTTTCCTCTATCTTTTGAGACTACCACTCACTTGCACATCCTACCTTTTTATGCATGAAGATAGAGATTGATACATTGAAGGAGTTGCTAGTTGATATTTGACCAACATAAAACTTGTGGTATCTAAAATATCCACAAGCAGGAGCATTTCCCACTTTATTAATTTTAAACTACATCATTGTCCTATTATTAAATCTAAAGTAGTTCATGTTATTGATCATTATGAGCATAATAATAATTCTTCTTGTTTAGATTGGCTATTAGTTTCCTTTCTAGTCATTCCACCCTTTTATACTAAATCAAATTAGCGTTTTCCCTATTAACTTGCTTCTATTTTAAAGAAATTTAAATTCTATTCTAAAATTGTTAAAATTGTACACCTTGTTGTAACCGATATTAGAAGATTTATTTCTTGTTTTAATAAATTTTTAAAATATTATTCTTTATTTCAAGAATCAACTTTCATGTCTAGAACTTCTCATCCTTCTAGTATATTAGTACATACTCCAAAAACTTAAGATACCTACCCCAATACTATTAAAATATTAATGATACTTTCTTTTTAAGTTATGAAAATATGATGGTGATATTTATTTTTTATTTGATAATTTTTTTTAGTTTTGTAGGTATTGTGTTTTGTTACTATTAGTCATCTTTGAATGTAGTGAAATCATTCTTCAAAGAATTAATTATTTAGACTACCAACACTTCTGTGAAGATTCAACCATAAAAGACTAAATTCCAATAAAATATTTTTTACGCATTTTATCTTTATTTAAATTTTTGTGTTTTCATGGTTAGGGGTTTGTAGCTCTCATCTCGTGCAATGTAAGGTAAAAATTGAGGATCACCTAAAGGGCACTTATGTATGCTCTCTCCTCACATATTAGGGTGATCTTGAAGATTGCAAATAATTTTCATATTTTATTTTATTTTTATTGGTCTTGTCTTGAATTTCGTCATAAATAGGATGACTTGAACCCTCATGTTCCAATAGGGTATATAAATTTGGTAGATAAAATAATTTTTGATTGGGAGGACACTTGTAATTAGGCTAACAAATTTATACCTTGCAATGTGAAGGATGAGAGCAGGTTACCTAATAAAAGAGTCCATGATAGATGTCGTCTCATTTTATAGAATCTAGACATTTTTCTTGTAAGCTTGTATGCCCTAGATAAGACCTATTGGTTTTGTTTGTTTGTAATGCATTATTAAGTGGTTAGAATATAAAATTTACTCACCATGTCCCCCAAAAATGGAATTTTAGTTTGTGTATACTCTTCCCTCATGCCATTAAGCAATATTGGGTGATTAAAAATAGTAAGTGCCTCATCATGGGCCCTACATTCGATGCCTAGATAAGGTATATTAGCAGACTTACAATAATTCACATTCTCGCTCTTATAATATAGTGTATTTTTATGTCTACTTTGTCACCCCCCTTTGTGCAAATATATCTTTAACCTTGAAACTTGTACAAAATTAAAAAAACCAAAAATATTCAAAATAAATCATGGGATTGACTAACTCCTACCAAGTGCAATAGGTTGATGTAGAAAACTAGATGCATATGGCTCAATGGACCAATTGATTTTTTATCAAGTAACCCATTGTCTTAGAAAGGTTCATTTAATTATCAACAAGGGACTTGTCTTCTTGGATGATGTTGGCACTATATGTGTAGCTAAGGGCTCCCTAAGTTATCTATCAATTGGGTATAGAGTACTAGCTAAACTCAACAAACTAAAGTAGAATATAAATGATTCTAAAAGTGAACCTATCTACACAACAATGGTTGTAGGTAACTAGTTAGTTGAATAATAGTGGATGCACGTGATTTTATATTATGACTATGTTGCATCTTAAGACACACAACCTGATTCTAACAATGCTATTAACTAATTAAATAAATTAAACTCAAGAGAAATAAACATAATAATTAATCTATTAGAACAACTAACAAATTAACTAACATTTGCACTAACAATCTATACTATAAAGAGGATTACAATACCTCAAGTGGCCCTTTCTTGAGTGTTGTAACCTTTGATTGCAATGCTCAATCTAACTCAAAATATCATCAAAATTCCACCTTTTATTCAATATTCAAAATGGATATATAACTGATAATAAGAACTTCACTAGATTCACAAGAAAGTCTGACAACATCCAAAAACTACAATAACTGATATATTCTTGGTAACCCCAGATGCTAACAAGCTCTAGACTTTATACATGATCTTGAGAGTGGGTTAGTTAAGACTCTAAATAGCCTACTAACATATGTTGATACTTCATGAAAATGAGGATGACTTATTCTCCTTTGTATCTTGAAATAAAAATCTACCTAACATGAGTCACAGTTCCAATCATACTCTTATTACTACTAAAAAACATTAAAGATAATAAACGTGCAAGACAAATAAATGCCATTATGGACCATGTTTTATTTTCCTCCAAGTTACTCCTTGTACTTCAAATGTATTTATTCTCTAATGACAACATCAACAGAAAGAACATTCGATCAATCTCACTCTTGACAATCACACTAAATTTGACACCTCCTTGATTTCTACTTCACGAGATGTAGGGGACACCATGCTGCATATCAATACCAATTAAAACATTATAAGAACATATCATCCATAAATATTCACAAAACACATACTTTAATTATACACATATCATCTATATAACTTAAAAAGTATTAACAAAGTTTAGACCAAAGTTTTCCAATCATGTAAAATGTCTTGTGGAATTTGAAATAAAATAGGTAAAAAAGGATCAATTCTAGAGCCCATAATCCCCCTCAACTATGCTCTTGCTTGTCCCCAAGAAAACTAGGCCTCAGGTTATTTTGCAATGCAATGATCCAAGTATGTTGACTCAATGGCATATGCACCTTAATTCAGATTAAAGCCTTTTTGATTTGTTATGTTGTCCCACCTTTCCTCTTCTTCCTAACCAATGAGGAATTCGATATAGGAGAAGTGGTGGATAAAATTTAAGAGGAAGCCAAGTGATGTGGGTGTCCATTGATGAGCTTTGATACACCTATCCACTCTTGAATTTTTTTCAATGTAGTTGTAGACAAAATGGGGTTCTTTTCTCTTTAATTATGGGGTGAGCTCATTCAACCTAATCTAACAAAATCACAATGCATCTTTGCCTTGTCGTGTGACCAATTTTTTGAGTCTCTTGTAACCTCCTTTCATACATTAAAGGACTTTGTTAGTCACCCTTGGGTTACTAATTAATTCTATCCACTCATCCAAAAAATTGTTAGGCTCTGCTTTCTCTACTCTTATTTGAAGAGGAGATTATTTCTCCCATTCTTAGTACTTTTGGAGCAACACTCCTCGTTTATGTTCATTCCTCATATATGATGCAATATATTTAACTTGAACATTCCCTACATACATCAGGGGGTTCAATGTCTTGTCATAGTGAACAACTAGGTTATGTAGACATAACTCACATAATTGATCTTGCATTTCTAGAGTGACTTTTAAATAGATGGTTAGGAATGACCATGGTGTGATTATAGAAATATAAATATTACTAATTAGTTGGCTAGTATGGAAACATAAATTTTTTTTCTTGTAAATACAACATAAAATTGGGCTGGTGGTCTAAAACTTACTAACTGATTTGTCAATTCAGCTAGTTTCTCCATTCTGACTATCAATTTCCTTATTTTGAAGTTGTTTTCCTCAATTTATGCTTGGTGCTTAGCCGTAGTGGCTTCCTTATCCTTCTCCCTTTTCTGTTTAGACTAATCATATTCCCTTATTGTATCCCTTAGTGAAATTCTAAGAGTTAGTGTTGTTGGAATTAGAGGTGGCATAGGAGGTTTGTCTTTCTGAGAAAGGGTTGGATCCTTCTTCCTTAATTATACTATGGATATTTGTTCTAGCCTATCCAGCCTTGTCCCCTCCCGTGGATTAATTTTCAACTAAATTTCTAGGTCCTTGACCCTTCCTTGTAATCACATCTCCTTTTCTTGGTATTCCTTTAACTACTCTTCTAACTCTTGAATCCACTTGATATTTGACTCCAAATCATTGTTCTCATCCTTGTAAGAAAAAAGTTAGGGACATCCACCACTCTAAAACTTCCATCAAACTTAATAGGAGAGACTAAGTCCTTTTGTTGGCCTTAGCTTTGTGGAGTTATAGGCTTTTTTCTAGCTATAAAAGGATCTTCATCTAATTCCCATTCTGTGCTACATTTTATATATACCTCTTATATTATTTATTTTAAGGTTTCATGTTCCTTGTCTCTGAATAACTAAGTCAGTTTCAACAATGAAAGCATTTTTTAGCTTCTACGCCTTCTCCTCTCCCATAGTGACCTTGCTCTTAAGGTGACATGAATCCCTTTTTGGCCGCTTCTACCTTTTAAACCTCCTCTTAGTTGAAGAGGAAGAACTAGGGTATTTTATTTTATTCAACTTAAGCTTAGGTGGAGGAATAAGGCTTTTTAGTTGAGAAACAAGGGTTTCTAGATGAGACATAGAACTCTTTGGCTCAGATGCTATAGGTATGTTTTTAGACGCTACTAGTTGTTGATGAAGGAGGAGGTAAATTATCTTCCAATTCTTCTTCTTTGGGTACATTCTCCTAGGGAGGTTCGATTTCCTTATCACCCTCTATTGGATTAGCATTATATTCAATCCTAACTTCTTCAATTAGAGGAGTGTGTAGGGGTTTGTCATAAATGTCATTACAGGCACAAAAATCCTCCCAAGTAATATTAGGAAGCTAAGTAGCTAAATTCATAATAAATAAAACAACTAAAAATGGTGGCATAGAGATGACTGGGTTCTCTTCTTTCTAAATTCAATGACCATTCTTTTAAACATGTGGTGCAAGTAATTAGGGACATATACTAATCTTTCATGGTGTGAATGGCTTAATAATTTATAATTTATTGTGTAAAGAAGAGATTGTCTCCCATCACAAGTAAAATACATGATTACATGGATTGTAACTTCCACCCACAACCAAGGTAAGGACATGTGCTTAATTCCCTATGATAAAGACTCAAATCTCTCTTCGCCTTGCAAATTCTGTCCTATTTGTGACTATGTTTGTAGCTATAGGATACAATTTCCCTATCATGTGTAATCCAAATATTTCTTATATTGCAACATGTAAGCCTCCACTCTTAGTCCCTTAAATATGGTTTCGTTGTTTTGAAATGTTGCTACAAATTTCTCTATCACACTTTCATTAAATTCTTTCAACTGCAAGTAATAATGAATCTATCTTGACCTCTAAAATAATGAAAAATAATCTTCATCAGTAAGTAAAAATGCATAATTTATCAGTTTCAATCTAATAATGTCACAACCCATTACTACTCAAAAATTTCTTTATTGACAAATGAAATTTTGAATTCCTTACTCTAAATCTCCGAAATTGCTAGAAAAATATTACAATTTATCCTTTCGTTCTCCTTAGACTACTCTATATTGAATGCAATGCCTGAAACTATAACTAATGGGAGCTCTAAAGCAACTCGCATGCGAACTAAGATTGTAATTTAAGTTAACAATTAAAGTCTAGACCTTGCCAAACAATTATATCTTTTTAGCAATCACGTTAAGCATTCATTCATCATGAGACATCTAATCCCTTCCCCCCAACTAAATGGTTTATTTTTCCTCAAATGCTTTACGATGTGGTGGGAGGTACGGAAGTAATAGTTCTGGGAGTAAGTTGGATGATATATGATAAGATAATAAATAAAATGCATGTGAAATCCATAGAGATAATAATATGTTAGTAAATGATGCAAATGTGAAGGATATTCGAAAGTGAATTCACAAATGATTTAGTGATGTGACTAGAGTGGATTCATTAGGATTTTCTACAGATATTATGATGACACTAAGTGTCCCGTAGAATAGTAATGATTATGGAGACTTGAATGGATGCAAGGAAATGAAAAGTGTTGTGCATGGTTGGCGAAACATGTGATGAGTGCATGTTGATTCTTGCCAAGTGTTGTTACATGTGACTAGCTGGATTGATGAACTAAATTGATGACAATAAGTTACTACGTATTTGCATGATTAGGTCCCAACTAAAAATAACGATTACATGTACCATCTAGTTGATTCTACATGATCTTTGAATGCAAAATGGTAGATGAATGTTGATGATGAATGTGCATGTGTGCTTGTGGATGTGAAGGAAAGTACTTATTGTTGTGGATGAACCAATATGTACATCTGCAAAGGGTTTGTGGAATGATGGTGATACAGGTGGTGATGGATTAGTAGTACGGATGGAATAGGCGAGGTAAGTGATGTGTGTGGTGAAATAAATTCTTTCCACAAGTGATGCACAAATTCATCCTTATTATAGGACTTGTTACATAGCTCAAGGTAATGCTTGTTAAACATTAATGAAAAACAAACTAGGTCAATTTTGGTGAGCTAAACACATCCATTTGGGAAAACTTGTGGAATCTCATAAGGACCTAACCAATGTGTTTCAAGTTTTCCTTTGTGGTTCATGTATTTGGAGTCAAAGAACAGGGCCCACTCACCTTCCTTGAATTCATTTGTTTTGATAAAGTGGTTGTAGCCACTTTTTGTATGATTTTTGTATGATGGACTGCTTCCATTCTTATTTTATCCAACTTATTCAATTGGTGTAATTGTTGGGATAATCATGTTTTACATCTTGCATAATATTTATAATATTTTATTTAGTATTATGTGTGTGGTGCACCTAGGGGACCTAGATGGATGTGCATCACTAGAAGTTAACATTCTTGGGACCACTTTATGTGTTGTATTGTAACATTGATTTTTTTTTAATGCAGGTCTCACATTAGGGAAATGTATTTAATTAAATATTGGGGAAATATTAATTAGTTAAAACTTAGTACCTAATATTAAATGTGGGGTCAATGGTTTTGTGAACTCATGACTTTGAGTCACATGGTTTTACTTTACCATTAGTTGTATTTGTATGACCCTGTTTCTATACAAGAAAACACACGTTTAGTGGTTAAGGTTGGTTTGGTGAGTGGAATACCATTGTATTGAGTGAATCTAAGGAGAGTGTATGTGAAGCATGGCATGGGATGTGTGGATTCATGCTTGGAAACATGAAGGATGCATTCAAGGGCTTGATGTTTTAGATGTATTCATTGTAACTCTGTAAGTGCTATTGCTAAATAATATGATGGAGGATGGATGCTTTTGGAGGTTGGGTTTTTTTTCCTCCTTAGGGTTTTCTTAGGGTATATCTTGTGTTATCTTGTGGCTTGTCTATTTGATCTATGCATAATAGTTTTTTTTTAAGCTTGTATGCATGCTTTTCTCTGATGGGTTATGTAGAAAATAGATTAAATGAAACTAGGTATGAAGCCTTATTTCCTAACAAGTGGTATAAGAGCTTACATGGCTGGATTTTGAATTATAACCATAGCTTGAGTGGATGAGATGCAAAATTGAAGCCATCGCTATGCATGACAAATTTGAGACATTACAACATATGAAACTCATTTTTAGGTTGTTCTATTATAGATCTTAGGGTTTTGGGTTTGTTGTTCTGATGGGTTGTTTGTGGACTTAGGGTTTGAAAAAAGTGGCTCAAATGAGTTTCTTATATGTGCATTTAAATGAGGGTTTTAGGGGGAGGTTTCACAAATGACCCCTTGAGGAAAAATGGACTTCACCACTGTTCTAGAAGGCTGAAACATGAATTTTGACATAAGTTGAAAAAAATGCAACTGGCTATACGACTGCCAATTGTGTAGTCTTTATAAATTAAAAAATTAAAAAAAAATGGAGATCCCATTGGTATAAAAAATTACCCTACAAATAAAAATAAAATAAGAAATATATATTGGGATTTAAATTTTTGTAAAGTTTAAGAAAAGAAACAAAAAAATTAAACCTGTAGTCCTTTGTACTGACAATGTTAGTACTCGATATTGGAACTACCAATATCGATAACCAGTATCGATAGCCTGGGCCCCGCTAGCCAATCTTAGCCACCCTTGTTCTCTTAGAACTATCGTTGCGTGCTTAAAATCCATGGCTATTAATAAATAAACCTGCCTAAAATTAACTATGCACCCAAATTTATTGATTTTTATTTTTAATTTTTTTTTTAAATTCTTTTTTGAATTGTTGCCACCAACTATCACTCCTTATCGACAATGCTACACATGGGTGCAACCTAGACTACCACCACCGATGGCTCCACCTAGTGTACCTCAATATGGTCTAATTGAAGGACTTGTTTTCAAGTGGGCATGCATAACTTTCACCCAAGTTGTTAGATTTTCAACTTCTTATACTTGTTGGAAAGCTGGTTCTAAGCACTAGGCAGTAGTATAGGTTTGGTTCCATGATTTTACTATTTTTATTAGTTTTTGGAGCCTAGAAATCAAATGTTCTTCTTTTCATAGTTTTGAGCATAGTTTTTGATACAAAATTAGTTTTTTGAATTTTAATAAGCATTGTATAGCATGTTTAGTGTTTTTGTTATTTTCTTATTTTTATGAGTATAGAGAGTTGTGTACTTGTTCGATCATATTTAGGTGCCTGTGATTCAAGTTTGGTTGTGTGAGCATCTAGATGAATCAAAAGGTAAAACCTTGAGGCAGTACATATTTTTATGAGATATTTATGATGCAAAAATTGATTATCAATTTTGGTGCTTCTTGGCATAGGTTTATAGGTATTTTTAGTTGGACTTTGATGCTGACAAGTACACATGTGTTTGGTTTAATGACATAATTGGACATGGTTTGAGGCTTGGAGTCTTGCATGAGTGATAGTTTAGTGCAAATACTACATTTATGATGATTATGGTGTCATGGTTGTGCATGTACACCTTTTGCATTGACATGATATGATCATGTTTGTGGTGGTTTGGTGATGATTTAGTTTGATTTAAGGAGGTTTTTTCTTATCTCCTTGATGATTGATTGGTTCCTTGACCATGGTACTCATTTGTGGAAAAAATTGACAAATTAGATATGAGATTCATTTGTTGTTTGAGTCATGTGATCTACAAGATTATTCTCTTTGATATCTCAGTTTGCAGGTTACTGATGCGATGATGAGTTTGTATGTTTCAATGTTTGGATCTACGAGTTATTTAGTTGTGTGGGTTGATTGCCTATTCAGTTGTAGTGGGATGGCTCAGTTGTGGACTATCTATATCCACTAGGTTTGATTTAGTGTTGATGCAAACTTTATTAGTTGGCCTTGTTTATAGTCATTTGTACATTGGTATGCTTGCGATGAGGTGTTTGGTGGTTGAATTTTAGGGCTTTACCATGTAGAGGATTGATTAGACCACTAAGATCCACACCAACATTAAGGAGGAAATGATTGATCTTACTCTCTAAGAGCTTCAATTCAGATTAGACTAGTATTCCTCCTTGAGTTGAATTGAAATTGGATTTGAAATTATACAAGTTCTAGGACAAAACAATAGAGAATTGAACTAAAACAATAAAACAAAATGTTCCAAACTACACATAGAGCCAAAGCTAGAGATTTGAGAAGAGAAAGGGGATCAAAACTCATAGCTAAAAATATGGGTCAAACAAGAAGGATATTTTTCGGATCAGGAAGATGCATATATTTCACTATTAGAAGATCGAGCATAATTCTTAGAACCAGGGTCGTGGGAGCTACCCGATCCTCCGCCCTATAAAATTTGAACTTGTTTGTTGTCATCTATTTATGTCGAAATCTTTGATCATGACACCTAGATCAATTTCTTGCACAAAGAAAGATAGAAAAGGGTTGTGCACATCAGTTTTCCTTGGTTCAAACCCTGGTTTAGGAATTAACCTTGAATTGAATTGAAATAGGAAATGTAAATACTAAAGTAAATGTTGGAAGATATACCTCAGATTTGCAATGGTTGGTAGAATATTGATGATGCAATTCTCTTTAGATGTGATTACAAATTTTGAAAGCTTGATAACATGACAAACACATGAATGACCTAATAAAATATACATGCTTGCATGAAGATTGATGTGACTTTTCTCCATGATGCTTGAAGGATATGGTGGGGTTAAATGATACCTTTAGTGCTTGAGAATGCTTGATGACAAATGCTTAATGAATGCACGAATGGTGGGGTATGAGTGTGATAGAGTCTTAGATCTAAAATGAATTGATAGGATGTCCTCATATATTTTTCCCTAGGTAAATTATAGATTAGGCTGAACTTCAACGGTCAAGTGGAGCCACAGGGACCAAAATCCATTGGGGAGGGGAAATGTCTACCCATATCTGAAATGGGTCCTATTTAAAGAGGACTAGGGTGGTGGGGGCATCCTAATTCAGACAAGGGTGCCCAAATTCCCTTGTCCTCGAAAAATAGGACAAACAAACCAACAAATAAGGAGGCATATCCCCAACATGGAGTCCACTTAGCTATCTAGTTAAGAGTCATCAGATTTGGAGTAAAAAGGAGCCAAAACAGGCCTAGGAGGAGTTAAGATAAGACACGCTAAAGTAGGAGCACAAATATGAGGTGTGAATTGTACAAGGTTATAATTTATGACACTACATTTAGCCACCACTTTAACGAGAGTATGAGCCTATGCAGATACTCATGGTAAAATAGAAAGATGAGGAAGAGAGAGGAGCAACTAGGATCGAGATCAGAAATAGATAATATATCACTAATTTCGAGGAACCAAGCCCCCAATCTTAGGATCTTAACTCACACAATCACATGAAAGGACACATAAAACAAAAAAAATATATAAGAAAGCCAAACAAAGGTAAACAAAGACAAAAGACACACAACAAAAGGGTTTAGTACTAAAATCTCCAAGTCAACTAGTTGATGAAACCTCGATAGTCAAAATGTAGATCAAACTAGTGTTCCTCCTTGAATTGAGTTGAAATTCAATTTGAAATTATACAATTTCAAAGGTAAAACAATAGAGAATTGAGCCAAAATAATAATAATAATATATTCCAAACTTTACACAAGGTTGTAGACAAAGATCTAAAAAGAGAAAGTGGATCAAAATCTGTAACTAAAAATCTAGGCTGAATTGTGGAGACCGGGAGGGTAGGGCATCCTAGTCACGGAACTTTTGAGCAGACAAGCGGGATGTTTCCTAGATCAGGAAAACACACAAAATTCACTATCAAAAGATCAACTTGAATTCTTGGGACCAGGGCAATGGGAGCTACCTGGTCCTTTTGTTTTTGTGCCTATAAAAGATGAGCCTATTTGTCATTGTCTATTATGTCAAAATCTTTGATCGTAACACTTGAATTAATTTCCTGCACATAGAAAGAGAGAAAAGGGTTGTGGATAGGGGTTTTCCTTGGGCCAAACCTTAGTTTAGGAATTAACCTTGAATTGAATTGAAATAAGAAATATAAATGCTAAAGTAATTGTTGGAAGATAATACCTCAAATCTATAATGGTTGGTAAAAGATTGATGATGCAATGCTCTTTACATGTGTGCATAAATGTTGAATGCAATAACATGATAAACACATGAATTACCTAATCAAACATACATGCTTGATTAAAGATTGATGTAAATTTGCTCCATGATGCTTTAAGGATATGGTGGGGTGAAATGCTACCTTGAGTGATTGATAATGATTGATGACAAATGCTTGATGGATGCACAAATGGTGGGGTATGAGTGTGATAGAATCTTAGATCTAAAATGAATTGATAGGATGTCTTTATATAGGGTTCCCTAGGTAGATTTTTGATTAGGCCTACCTCTAACGATTAAGTGGAGCCACAGGGACCAAAATACCTCGAGGAGGGGAAATGCCCACCCATATATTAAAATGGGTCTTTTTTAAGGAGAACCAAGTCGATGGGAGCGCCTTGGTCCAAATAGGGGCACCCCAATGCCCTTGTCCTCCAAAACTAGGACAAATAGACCAACAAATAAGGAGGCATAGCCTTGAGATGGGGTCCACTCAGTTGTGTAATCATGTGACATTAGATTTAGAGTAAAAAGGGGACAAAACAGGCTTAGGGGGAATGGAGATATGACACGCTAAAGTAGGAGAACAAATATGAGGTGTGAAAAGTACAAGGTCACAATTTACAATGCTAGATGAGGTTTTCAGTAGGAAGACCAAGGAGATTTCACTTGGTATGGACTTGAGAGGAGATCATTCTTGGATGATTCATAATGACCTGAATATCTTGGACGAGCATTCTCATTCCTACTCTTATTCTACTTGGTGATTTACTACTTGAGAGGTATTGTCCATTGTTTGTTTTAGGTACATTACGTTTATCTTTATACTTTCATAGATATGGATCTTGAGCTATGGATAGATGGTTAGTTATGGAGGATTCAAGTTGATGGATGTTTTGCATTGGTTATCTCCTTGTGCATTTGAGTTGATATTATGATATTGATTATGGAGATCTTAAGAGATGTTTTATTGGGCTGAATTCCTTTGTTGGAATGATATGAGTTTGATATTCTTGTTTATGAGAGCCTTTCATCCATGTTGGAATTAGACATGATACATGTTTGTTTGGTCTAAAAGATTGAACGGGTTTGTATGTTATTATGGCTTTTCATTTGGGGCATTTTGGAGGAGATCATACTTGACATAATGTTTCTTGTTTGAGGTGTTCATAGAAGGATAGTTTATGGTTTATGTTGTCACAAAAGTTTGCACCCTTGATGACCCAAGAAAATTTGGTCATCAACCTTGTGAAACATGGAATGAACCTCCCAAGTGTGGGACCTTGCGAAATGTGATATTGAATCTCTAGGGAAGGACGACTTCCTATTCAATCTAAGTGCAAAGTGTTGGACCAACCCAAAACTTGGTATAACTAATCTATGATATAACATGGAAAAGGGATAGAGAGAAGGGTTGCATGAAAGAAGAGAAATAGGGTTTGCACCCAGACTAAAATGATGATCTCCCCTGCCTATGACTGCACAAAACACTAATGAAACCACCCAATACATGCACATATTTCTACCCTAATTAGCCACCTAAGTGCAAGTGAAGGTTAGAATCTATGAAATGAAGAAAGGAACTGAGCTTAGTTCATAGTCGACATCCACAGAGGGATCAACACATACACTTACAACTAAGGAAACAAAATAGAATACATTCATACAAAGAAGTAGAAAATTACACAAGTTGTAAGAAGTGAAATCAGGCAAAACAAGTGAATTTCATTAATGAGGAGGCAAAGCAATTTTTACAAGTGCAGAGAGACATAAGCCTTTTGTAGAAGAAAAGAAGAGAAGATCATCTTATCAAAACAAGTTACAAATTTGCCTTTATAGTTCAGGCAAAACTTAGATGATTGCAATTGAGAAAACCCTAATCCCACCCGGGTTAGGTTACAAAAAATTAGAGGAGAGGGAGAGATTAGATCTGAGATCTGATGGCATGGTGACATAGCCTCTGAAGGCATCCTCTGCCTCTGGAAGAGAAAATATCCCCGCAAATCAGGGAAAATCCTATATCTGGATGCGTTTGTATGTATTGGATGGCATCTGCAGGCACAAAAATTCTTCAAATTACATTGAAGAGGCATGGGTTGCATCTGGAATTGGCAGCAGGCATCACGTCTGGAGTAATGGCAGAAAGATCCAGTGGCTGGAGTGAGATCAGATCCAAAATCGAGCATCGATCGAGAAAAATGAGGACCTCGACCATCAGGTTGACAACCACCCGCCTACAAAGCATTCAAAACCCAACGACCACCATAAAATTGAATTTTAGCCGTCGATTTGAGGGATTCACGCAAAGATGGACGCGCAAGATCTTGCCATTGAAGCGTGCTCAAAATCTCAATGCAAGATTAAAACATCATCGTTGGATCAGGTTTTATGAAGATCCAACGGTCGTGGATGGTTGATGTGGTACCTCAGGTCCATGCTTTTCTCCACTGTGTTTGACTACTGAGCATACTCGCATACCACGCGGGATAAGGGGGAACAACCATCCCCTTCACATTTTCTTTGTCTTCTTATCTTGTGGGTCCCTTTGTTGTCTTTGTTTACCTCACAGTATAAGCCTCTTTGAATTTTACCTTTGCTTTTCTTATCCCGCAGGCCCATGATGTTGCTCTTTTCACCCTGCGAGATAAGGCTTTCTTTGTTTCTTCAATAGCCACTTATCCCGCGAGCCATGTTGCGCCTTCGCTTCACTTCACGGGATAAGGGTCTCTTATATTTCTTCCCTTTCTTTTCTTATCCGGTGACATCGTTGATATCTTTGTCTTACCTCGTGGGATAAGGTCTCTTCTTTTGTTTGGTCAATTCCTTATCCCACAGACTGTCATTAATGTCCTTCATTCCCTGCGGGATAAGGGTTAATGCCCCACTGCTGCTGAGAGAAGACCACCATCGACTGGTGAGAGGAAAAGGGGAAACTGACCCGCGATCGACCATCAAACCCTCTAGCCGAGAGACTTAAGTGAGTTGGTCAGCCCACCCGAACAACTCAAAAATAGAGTTGGACCCTCGTTAAACCTTTGAATCCATGTTGTTCCTTGATGCCGACTGGGGCCCGCCTCAATACCAAATAACATGCTACAAACTAAGGTGGTCAATAACACAACCTGGTCAATAACACATGTTATTGACATGAGTTGTTGATATAGCATATTAGGCACGGTGTTGATAACACTCGTGTTATTGACACATCATATAACCCTCGTGTTATATAACTGCAAAATTTATGAAGAAGCAACTAACTCTACTGAGACTGATAACACATTGTGTTATCGGTATTGACTAACACAAAGCATTAGCCACATTGAAATCCTAGATATGAGCTCTGCTAAGGTTGGCACAGAAATTGCCAACATTTCTAGCGACTTGGAGGGGGTGACAAGTCTGCTTGGCACATTGATCAATAGCTGTATGAAGTCCATTGGGTGGAGAGTCAAGGCTTGAAGAAAAATTACATACTCTGATCCTACAACCTAGATTACAAAATTCCTGCTATACTGAAAAAGGAGAGAGTGCACATACACTTCTTGGAAGGAAAAGTGAATGAAATACAATGTTCCAAAGCACTTGGAGGAAAATAAATCCTACACTACCCTACTCTAACCAATCAACTGGAAACTGCTAAACAAAACCATTCACAAATTGGTTAAAGTAGCTTCCCTCCCTAAACAAGGAGGGGTGATTTACATGGCTCTAAAACAAAATACAGAGTTGGAAAAGTGAAGGCAAAACCATGAATAGTTGAGAGAAACCCTGCAACCTAGAATTAAATATACGTACCCCAATTTGTTGATCAGACATCTTGCTAGTCTGAGTTAATTTTGTGACCTGAGTATGTGGCTCTCCAACTTCCTTCTTGGCCCCAATCATGGAGAGATATTTAATTGGGTAGCCCCTTGATATGCCAAAGGTTGAGCTCTCTCTGCTGGCCTGCTCCTGCTCAATCGCCTCCACCATCAAAATTTGATCATGTTGACCAAATTGCTCCCCTCCTAAGAGGATGAACTCAACTTCATTGAGTTTGGCATAAAAAATGTCAATTATATTTGAGAACATATGGAGATCAAGGTCAAGATTAGACTTGACATCTACCACATGTTCTACCTCAACCTCATCATCAAAATCAGAGAAAATAAAATTTTCTCTCTCAACAACTTTGATTTATGTTCTTGTTCACCTTGGACAACTACCTCATGCAAGTCATCATCTTGACTTTCCAAAAGCTAAAAGTCCTCATTTGATTTCTCCTAGACCTGCATAGGACAAGGAAACAAAGTGTCCAAACCTTAACAAAATCCTTCCAAGTCATCCCAAAAAGAGTCATCTTTCAACTCCTCCTCACTCTTAAAACACAGGAGATTGACTTGGGTGTTATTGCAACTCTCTTGAGGGACTGAAAAAATGGGAGTGGGAGCAGAACTTATTTCTCCCAATATCCCATAGTCACTAGGACCAACCCCTTCAAGTGTAGGCCCCTCTTGCAGAGAATACACCACTGACTCAGATGAAGGAAGAGTTTCTTCATCTTCAGTAAAGGAGGGAAGATGATCAAAACTGATCAAATATTCCTCATTCTTACATTTGTTTTTCTTGGTGTCCAACTACTGCAAGTTGTCTTCTTTTTGTTCCTCAAGCACCTCAGGCTCCACCATGTGATCCTCCTTAGCATCAGGCTGCTTGGTATAAATGTGGGGAGGATGAGTCCCATCTTCCCTCCAAACACTAGGTCCATCCTTGCAAATGTAGATCTCAATAGGACCAGAGTACTAAGGGGCTTGAAAGATAGGCTCCTGCACATCCAAAGCTGGCATTCCCATGGAACTTAGGAAATTGAAATTAGAGATCTCTTGGATAGGCTCAATGTAAGGGCAGATTCGCTCAAAGACAGACTCCTCAAAAGATCTAGGAGGGCTCCCCTATCTGAAACTTAGAAATATTCATTTAGGGGGGAAGCAGAAGAATTTGTTTGAATGATTTTGACCTCAAGGGCCACCAATTGTTTGATCTCTTCCTCCCTTGTAGAAGAAAGTTACTCTGCAAGAAAGGCTTCATGTTGTTGTTGGGCTTCCAACTCTTGTTGTTGTTGTAGTTGAGCTTGATAAGAAAACTCCTCTTGTTGTTGTTGTTGTTGGTAAAAGGCTTCCTCCTCTTGTTGCTCCCAGAGTTGTTGTTTGATTTCATCAAGATTCCTTCTGTAGTCCTACATCATATTTTCCATTTTGGCCTAAGTGGATTCTACAAAAAGGGGTCACCTCACACAATTGAGACTGGTCAGGAGGTAGAGAAGGGGTGGGAGGGTGGTAAGCATTATGAAAATACCTACCTGTTACTGGAGCAAAAGTACTTGGGTTAAAAATAGGAGCAGTCCTAGTTTGATCATATTGGGAGGATGGGAAAGGATGATTGGCGTTTTCACAAAATGGGGGTGCATAAAAATTGCACCCATGATATGTGCTCATATTGAAAGCATTAAAAAGATAACCTTTGTTAACACAAAATGCTATAAAAAGGACAAAAGATGTGTCCTACCAGAGAGAAAGGTTGACATACCAAGGTCACCAAAATGGCTTTGAAGTTAGGTTCTTGAAGAATGATTGCCTCCAAAGGAATGAAACTGAAGAACACACCAAGTCTTTAGTTGTTTTGAGCATTGGACTGCTTCACCAGTAGATATGTTGCTTGAGAGTCGCCAGGTATGTGATTTACTACCTCCAAAGGCTAAGTTACTAATGCACACACCAAGATCAACAAAGATATGACCAGCAACTAAGAGTTTGTACCCCCAATGACCATCTATGAACAAAAAGTCCAACAGTCCCACCAGGCATGCCAAAAATAGTGGTATGGCCGGTGGCTTAGAATGGAACTATTTGATGCATGGATTTATCTTGATGTATTTAAGCTAGTTCCACTAGGTGCGCTAAAAACTTTATCATAAAAGTTTGCACCCTTGATGACCCAAGAAACCTTGGTCATCAACCTTGTGAAACAAGAATCAACCTCCCAAGTGTGGGACCTTGCAAAATGTAAGGTTGAAAATCTGAAGAAGGCTAACTTCCTATTCAATTTGAGTTCTAAGTGTTGGACCAACACAACACTTGGTAAAACTAATCTATGATCTGATAGGGAAAAGGGAGAGAGAAAAGGGTTGCATGAAAGAAGTGAAATAGGGTTTTCATCCGGACTAAAATGATGATCTCCCCTACCTATGACTGCACAAAACGATAATAAAACCACCCAGGACATGCACATATTCTACTCTAATTAGCCACCTAAGTGCAAGTGAAGGTTAGAATCTATGAAATGAAGAAAGGAAATGAGCTCAGTTCATAGTCAATATCCACAGAGGGATCAACATAGACACGCACAACTAAGGAAATAAAATAGAATACGTTCGTACAAAGAGGTAGAAAAATACATAGGTTGTAAGAAGTGAAATCAAGCAAAACAAGTGAATTTCATTAATGAGGAGGCAAAGCAATTTTTACAAGTGTAGAGAGACATAAGCCTTCTGCAAAAGAAAAGAAGAGAAGATCATCTTATCAAAACATGTTACAAAATTGCCTTTTATAGTTTAGGCATAACTAAGATGATTACAATTGAGAAAACCCTAACCCCACTTGGGTTAGGTTACAAAAAATCAAAGGAGAGGGAAAGATCAGATCCGAGATCTGATGGTGTGGTGACACAGCCTCTGAAGGCATCCTCTACCTCTAGAAGAGCAAAAATCCCCGCAAATTAGGGAAAACCTTGCATCTGGATGCGTCTTTGTGTACTGGATGGCGTCTGCAGGCATAAAAAGTCTTCAAACTGCGTTGAACAAGCATGGGTTGCATGTGGAATCAATAGTAGGTGTCATGTCTGGAGTAATGGTAGAAAGATCTGGTCGCTGGAGTGAGATCGGGTCCAAAATCGAGCGTTGACTGAGAAAAATGAGGACCTCGACCATCGGGTCACCAACCACCCACATGCAAAGCATTGAAAACCCAACGGCCACCATGAAATTGAATTTCTACCATCAATCTGAGGGATTCACACAAAGATGGATGTGTGAGATCTCACCATGTAAGCGAGCTCAAAATCGCCATGCAATATTAAAACATCATCATTGGATTGGGCTTTATGAAGATCTAAAAACCGTGGATGGCTGGCGTGGCACCCCGGGTCCACGCTTTTCTCCACTATGTTTGACCACTGAGCAGTCTCGCATACCACACGGGATAAGTGGGAACAACCATCCCTTTCGCATTTTCTTTGTCTTCTTATCTCGTGGGTCCCTTTGTTGTATGTGTTTACCTCGCGGGATAAGCCTCTTTGAATTTTACCTTTGCTTTTCTTATCTTGCTGGCCCATGATGCCGATCTTTTCACCCCGCGGGATAAGGCTTTCTTTGTCTCTTATGTTTCTTCCCTTGATTTTCTTATCCAGCGACACCATTGATATCTTTGTCTTACCTTGCAGGATAAGGTCTCTTCTTTGCTTTGGTCAATTCCTTAAACTGCGGACCGTCGTTGTTACCCTTCGTTCCCTACGGGACAAGGGTTAATGCCCCATTGCCGCTGAGAAAGGACCGCCATCAGTCGGTGAGAGGAAAAGGGGAAACCAGCCCATCGTTGATCATCAAACCCTCCAGCAGGTAGACTTAAGTGAGTTGATCGGCCGATTTGGTCAACTCAAAAATAGAGTTGGAGCCACGTTGAACCTTTGACTCCATGTTGTTCTTTGATGCCAACTGGGGCCCACCTCGGTGCCAAATAACACAGTGCAAATTGAGGTGGTAAATAACACGACATATTATTGACATGAGTTGTTGATATACCATATTAGGTACGGGTTCAATAACACTTGTGTTATTGAAACATCATATAACCCTCATGTTATATTACTCTCTACAAAATTTATGAAGAAGCATCTAATTCTGCTAAGACAGATAACACGATCTGTTATCGGTATTGACTAACACGAAGCGTTAGCCACACTGAAATCCTAGATTTGAGCTCTGCTAAGGTTGGCATGAAAATTGCCAACTATTTATAATTTTTCTTTCTTCGTTCTATGTTTTCTTCATATGAAATTCATGCTTATATGATATCGAAGGATGGTGACATACTGTGAGAGAGTACACAACTATTTGGATTGCATGTGTGTATTGTTGTGATTGTTCTTGGTACTTGATGTTTTCATTACTCATGAAACCTTGATACGAGATTTGATTGGTAGACTTGATATTATTTGAGCTTATTTTTTGATTTGATATTAGCCATGCAGTGGGAGTTTCTGGATATGTATGTTCTTTGGGTGAGTGCACCAAGATGGTGAACAAAAGGGGGGGTATAAGTGACCACTTTTTTCTTTTTTTCTTTTTTCTTTCTGAAAACAGGTAAACCTGAACTTCAAAGAGATATTTGAAGGTCATGCACTCAAAACTAGGAGTTGAGAAAAGAATAAGAATTGTATTACTTTGAATCTAGTTTCTAAAATACTAAAGTTTTTTTAAAATTGGATAAGATTAAGAGGGTCAAACCTCTCGCGCACAAAAAATTGTTCCTGATTTTTTCAGAAAAACATAATATAACTGTTTTTGTGCACTGCACAAAATATATAGTTAGATTTAGTATTTTTCAAAACCCTTTGGTAGGATGATAGGTAAGAGTGAGATCTATAAGTTGTGTATTTATTTGTAATTTTCTGTTGAGTATTTTTTTTTTAATGATTTTGTGAAGTGACCGCATCCTAAAAATTTGGTACCTGTTTGTGCGCTGGACATAACTTGCATCAAAATAATAAAAAATGCAAACTTATTTTTTTTACTAGTGTAGAGCAATAATATGTAATTAATTTTGAATTTGGTCAAGTATATCAATTTTAAAAAAAAAATTGGTAGACATATGTTTGTGAGGACTGTCAAGGCACTGGTAAAGAAAATTAAAGTTTACTATGCTAATGTTGTCCAAAAATAGAAAAAATTATATGGTCAGAAAACTGAGAAGACGTGTGAGATTATGGTGGTAATATTAGTGATACCCACGTAATCAATTGTAAACTTGATGATGACAAAGTCAAGAAATCATGTTGGAAGATGGAAAAACGTGTAAAGGGACAAAAATGGGGGGAAAATGGGCTTGCAAGCCTTAGGGTCATTTTCCAACCCTCTTACCAAGCCAAAACCTGCATGGGTTTTGAAAAACAAAAAGTACTATTCACAGTTCTACATAACCCATAGGGGTTATGTATAACTAAAACCATTCTTTTGTGTTTCATAAAGCCTGTACAGGTTATGTAGAACTAAAACCATTATTTTGTATTTCACAAAACCCGTACAAGTTATGAAGACATAATAATGTATGGTTGTAAAATTAGCATTTACTACACATATGTATAGACATACATATATAATATGTGTTTATGTATGTATATATGCATATCTATTGTTATATGTACATATATTTATATATTTATATAGATATATGTATATATGTTTGTATACATGCATGTCTCTCTCCTTCCTTCCCCCATCGCCGTTTTTGTCTATTCTGAGCCCTAATTATCTTACTTGAGTTCTATATCATCTCTCTCTCTCTCCCTCACACTTCTCTCTTTGTCAATTCTCTCACCCTTTTCTCCTTTAAAGTGGAAAATTGAACCCTAGTGACTCCCCACCTAGGAGAGAGAAAGGAAGTCATTGGGATGCTTTTCACTTGGGAGAACTTTACATTCAAAAGAGGAGCTTGAATCCACTAGATCCAAATCCAAGGGAGGAAAGGATGTGAATTCCAAATGGATTGCAAGGGTTGAAGTGTAATTTGCCCTCTTTTGTAAATAGGAAAGTTGACTTGTTGACTATATGGAACATAGAGAGAAATTGAGTGAAATGAGGAGTTGTCGGTTTGGGATCATGCTATAACTTTGGATCAGAACTAATTAGACTGATATAGATCTTCCCTGTAAATTTGAAGAAAATTCGTTGGGATTATGGCGACAGTGTACATGGTCCTCCACAAAATCCGCGAAATGAAAAGGGTTCTTCCGTCTCTGCAAATGAAGCCCAAAATTGCAATTACAGCTGTGCACCTGCAACATACACACAAAAAAGAGGGGAAGAAGGGTTGTGGATAGGGATTTTCCTTAGTCAAACCCTGATTGAGGAATCAACCTTGAAAGAAAGTAATTGCAAATGCTTGAGTGTAAATCATGAAAATGTATACCTTGTAGATTTGCAATTTGTTGATGATGATTTCGTTTCTTCTTGAATGTAATCACAAGTGTTGCATGAAATGGCATGTAACATGACAAAACTCTAACGCACACACATACTTGCAAATGAATGTTGTAATATTGCTACAATGGATGAAAAGAAGACTTGAATTCTTGTATGCTTGATGATATATATCTTCGCCTATGCTTGCTTATGATCAACTTTGCCTCCCCCAAAATGAGGGAATTGAATATCCTTTTATACATGCCTCAAGGATTAATTTTCAATCACTGAAGGCTGACAAAGAGGAAATGCAAACCCCGAAGTTGGATTGTGCATAGCGGATCGGGCAGACCCATTATAGGACCACCCTAAGAGGTGGGGGTAGGGGTACCACACCCTTGTCCTTCCCTATTTTGGGGTTTAGATAGGGTCTAGAGGCAGGAAGAGGTCCTGAGCAAGGAAGAACCCAAGGGTGAAGGTGCAAAAAGGGGTCTTGGTCAGGAATGAGGGTTTCATCGCCAAGGTGAGGACCTCAAATGTGGTTAAAATTGTAGGTGGTGCAATTTTATGACACTACATTTAGCCCCCACTTTAGCGGGAGTATGGCTTACGCCACTAATACCGGTAAAGTAGAAGACATAGAGATGAAGATGAGAGATGTAGAGCAGTACCACAAGGAGTATAAGACATCACTAATCTTGAGGATCAAAAGCCCCCAGTCCTAGGATCTTAAATCACTCAAACATATACAAGAGCACACAAAAAAATAAAATGAACAAGACACACAAAACAAAAACAAAGCGCAAAAGACACAAGATGACAAACTAACTAGCCAAAGAGACCTTAGTAGTCAGATGTCTCAACAACTAATGAGGACACAAAGACCAATGCCATCACATAAACACAAGCAATCACATAAAAGAGAAAAGATAACATCATCCATGAACCATCGGTAGTAAAACTATGGGTTCATGAGAGGAAGGGGAGAGAGGACATGAATACACACTTTGGTGATCCATGAGAAGAAAGACGAATAAGAGAGAAACCATGGACATCTCACCCCTACAACTAGGTGATCCATGGAGAGAAGGAAATGGAAATATAGCCCCCAGATCCTATCTGGGTGATCCATGTAAGAGAGGAGAGTGAGAATACCATTAGTTCTACTCAACCTCAAGTGCATGTGTGCAAGTGAGGTTCGAAGCGCCTCATAGGAGTCTATGCCCGAGTACGCTACAACTTGTATAGAAGGTATAGTAGAAAAGTAAAGAAAGGCGTGATATCTCTCTCTAAGAGTTTGTGCTTTGATTCCAAGAATAATCACCCTGCATAGGAGAAAAGTGGCGTCATCTCACTCTAAGAGTCCATGCTTTGGTTCTGAGAATGACCCACTATACAAGAAAAGAAGAAGTGAAGACATCTCGCTCTAAGATTCTGTGCTCTAGTTCCGAGACTGACTAACTGTACAAGAGAAAAGTGACGACATCTTGCTCTAAGAGGCTTCCCTTTGGTTCCAAGAATGTCTCACTGTACAAGAAAAAATAATGACATCTTGCTCTAAGAGGCCGGCCTTTGGTTCCAAGAATGTCCCACTGTACAATGCATGAGAGCAGTATAGTACAAAGGAGCAGTGTGGGTGCCCCCCCCCCTCAAGATGTCAACATAGAATAATGTTGCAAGAGAGGGAATACTCTTAAAGCAAGGATAAGATAGTTGAAAAGAGATATCTTGTTGTAAGTGTAAAGGTGATCCTTGGAGGAGAAGAGATCTTTTTTCAAAAGACATCTACCCCCAAGAGGATTTGTCTTAGACAAATATAACATCTTCTAGAACAAAGAAAAGAAGAGAACAAGAATGCAATCCTGCCTCCTATTCCTAGGTGAAAGGGATTCTCGATGAGGGATGACTCACATTTAGCCCCCAGAGGGATGAGTGAATTTATCATAGATGCACATTACCAAGTGTGAAAGAGGTTTTAGTCCAGGACTTACACCTCTTGTATAAGAGAGAATCCTTGATCCAACAACCAACAACTATGCACAAGAAATGACATCAAGTAATATAGCTCACACCATCCACAAAATAGGGCAAAGTAGATCCCTAGAGAGAGAGAGAGAGAGAGAGAGAGAGAGAGAGAGAGAGAGATCACTACCCCCCAAGTGTAGGGACAATGATAAGAACTTACACAATCTTCTAGAGATAGATTAACATAATCAAATGCACAATGTACTTGCATGCAAGAAAAGACGTTAGTATATGTAAAATACACATCTCAAGAAGTGGTAATATTCGTAAGGAAGAAAAAGGGTATCAGATATTCCCCATGGGAGATTAAGCATATAGAAATGATAATCATATATGAAAAATACAACCCCTTAAGGAAATAGTGATACATGAGATAAAGAGAAAGGGATAGGAGTGAAAATCCTTGTCCCCCAAGTAAGAAGGACAAGGGGGAAAAGAGGTATTCATTTTCCAATGGTGTTTATTTTCAAGTGGCATGCATGCCTTCCTAATGGAAAAAATTCTCCAAAGGAAGGAATATGCACGTCCCGAGAGATCATTCCATGCAAGGAGGCATATCGTGCTTGAGAATAATCACAACCATAGAAAATATACATTTTCCAAGAGAATAAAAGAAAGAGAAGAGGTGCACTATCGATTAAAGAAGCATCTCTTTAGCAAAGAAACCCAGGAACAATTATATGCTCACATAGGAATGATTCTTATGTTAGAAAAGAGATCTAATAATGAATAATGCACAAGGACAAAGACAAGTGAATAGAAAGAAGAAGGAAAATGGACTTCATGTTGCTGCCCCAAAGTATGTAAAATGGAAACAATACCACCACATATGATAAAGAGCTCCCGTTAAATGGGATAATTACACCATGGGGTGAAGAGAAACATGAAGGGAAAAGAATTGCTAAGGCATTATGTTTTTGCCAAGAAATACAACTAGATCTGTTATGAGACAAATTTGTGCAAGATCATATTGCAGTTGAACAAATTTCTTAAATGCATAAGATTTTCCAAGAGAATGTGAATATAAATCATGAAAAATGTAGTATTCAATACCTTTCACTTGCTTAAGATTTTTGTTTTTATTTTGAGGAGGAAAGGAAATATTCTTATCATATTTCAATCTCCAATAGATTCGTGCAGCTAATCTGTAAATATCGTCTTGACATAAAGGAGAGGGTTTGTTAGGAGAAGAAGGTTTGATGTCCATAATTCTAATTTTTCCACTATCTATGCCATCTTGAATATATTTTTGAAAATCAGGGCAATCATTAGCATTGTGATCATGGGTTTTATGAAATGAACAAAAAGGATGCTTTGAAGAAGAAGCATTTTTACGGGCTCTTTTGATTTGTTGTTTTTGAAGATAATCCTTAATGATTCGAATCCTAAGGAATTCATCCATAGAAAAAAGGGTACCACTTCCTAGGCCTCTTGTAGTAGTTTGTGTAGGAGGATTGATAGGGACACGAATTCCATGCTCAAATTTCCCAATTCCTTGTCCTTTAAGACCTTGTTTTGTAATTATATGAAAGCCATGACTATAAGAATGTTGCAATTGAATAGATGAAGGAACATGATCATAAATTTATTTGAAATTTTATGTGTAATGAGGAAGAAAAGGATTTGTAGACGAAGAAGGAGTATCATGTAAAATGATAATCTCCTTTCCTTTATCAAGCTTATCCTTTTTGGAAGATTGGAGAAGAACATCTTCATCATCTAAAAGCTCATTTTTAGTGATTTCTATGCGAGGGGAAAGGTCACAAATAAAATACATGACATCATCCTCCCTACATATACTTTGATGTTGAAGATAGGTCTGAGGAGAATAAGGAGGATCTAAAGATGTAAGAATGTTGATGTTTTGATTTTGCCCCCCTTTGCCAAGGGTATGTGTATGAGAAGAAGATGGATTCATGTTACTTTCCAATGGTTGCTCTTTTTTAGAGAGATCATTGGTTAAAGCATTAGGTCTCATCTCATCCACACAAGATACCCTAGAAGAGGTACAAAGGTTAGGATCTCTAGGTTTTGTATCTACAAAAGCTTTAAGGTGATTAACATAGGAAATACACTTTGTTAACAACATCACCATAATGCAACATAAAAGATACATGAAATCATTGAGATCTAATTGAAAAGGAAGTAATTTGGAAATCCTAACAACATAATATGACCAAGTGCTATGAATAAAGAGGAGCAACGGGAAATGAAAGAAACTCTTATCCGACACATGATTTTAGTAAATATATGCAAAAAACAATGTAATCATATGCAAAAGAGCAAGTAAATCCAATTTATTAATTGCCATTGAAAGTCTCTTAATTAAAATCTGAATTTGCCAGAAAAGCAGATCTAAAATTAGGACCTTTTTATGAAAATTAATTTTAAGATTTGAATTTGATGAATTTTGAATTTGTGTTTGACCCTAGAGAGATAAAATTGATAAAGTATGCTGATTTTCTTAATCTAAGCAGAAAAATATAGTCAATTCCGTCTCCCGAAATTTTGAGAAAAAAGCTGAGGATCGTGGCAAAAGTGCACATGGTCCGACCAACTTTTTTTGAAATTTTTAAGGATTATAGAAATTATGGTTTTAATGCGGAATCCAAAAAAACAACCGATTTGGAGATGTCTATATCAGTCAAACTTGTAGCAAAAGGTTGAAAATAGAAGAATCTTAAAAATTAGGGTTTTATGATTTAACCACTGAATTTTGAGAGTAAAGAGACAGATTTGAATTGCAATTTCGAAATAGAAATCAGATCTGAAACAAGTAATTAAAATTTTGCACTTCGCAAGCTTAATTTTCTCAAAATGAAAAATTAGGGTTTTTATGCCATTAACCTCTAACATTTGCAAATAGATCAAACTTGGAGAGAAAATTTGAAATTCAAATAGAAATTAATCAAATCTAAAAATGAGAAATTAGAAGTAATGTGTAAGACATCGGGTTCACCAAAATGTAAAGTGGAAAATTGAACGATAGTGACTTCCCACCTAGGAGAGAGAAAGGAAGTCACTAGGATGATTTTCACTTGGGAGAACTTTACATTCAAAAGAGGGGCTTGAATCCACTAGATCCAAACCCAAGGGAGGAAAGGATGTGAATTCCAAGTGGATTGCAAGGGTTGAAGTGTAATTTGCCCTCTTTTGTAAATAGGAAAGTTGACTTGTTGACTATGTGGAACAAAGAGAGAAATTGAGTGAAATGAGGAGCTACCGGTTCAGGGTCGCATTGTAACTTTGGATATGAACTAATTAGACTGATACAGATCTACCCTGCAAATTTGGAGAAAACTCATCGAGACCATGGCAACAATGTACATGGTCCTCCACAAAATTGATGAAATGAAAAGGGTTCTTCTGTCTTTGCAAATGAAGCCCAAACCCACACTTGCAGCTACGCACCTGCAACCTACACACATAAAAGAGGGAAGAATGGTTGTGGATAGGGCTTTGCCTCAGTCAAACCTCGGTTGAGGAATCAACCTTGAAAGAAAGTAATTGCGAATGCTTGAATGTAAATAATGGAAATGTATACCTTGTAGATCTGCAATTTGTTGATGATGATTGCTTTGCTTCTTGAATGTAATCACAAGTGTTGCATGAAATGGCATGTAACATGACAAAACCCTAACACACACACATACTTGCAAATCAATGTTGTAATATTTCTCCAATGGATGAAAAGAAGACTTGAATGCTTGATGATGTATATCTTCGCCTATGCTTTCTTATGATCAACTTCGCCTCCCCCAAAATAAAGGAATTGAATCTCCTTTTATACATGCCTCAAGGATTAATTTTCAATCACTGAAGGCCGACAAAGAGGAAATGCAAACCCCAAATTCAGATTGTGCATAGGGGACCGGGCATACTCATTATAGGACCACCCTAAGAGGTGGTGACAGGGGCACCACACCCCTATCCTACCCTATTTTGGGGTCTGGATATGGTCTAGAGGCGGGAACAAGTCCTAAACAAGGAAGAAACCAAGGGTGAAGGTGCAGAAATGGGTCTTGGTCAGGAAGGAGGGTGTCATCCCCAAGGTGAGGACCTCAAATATGGTTAAAATTTTAGGAGGTGCAATTTTATGACACTACATCTCCTTCTTGTTCTCTCTCTACCTCATGTCTCTCACCCTCTTCTCCTTCTCCTACTCTCTCTCCCTATCCCAATCTCTCTCTCTCTCTCTCTCTCTCTCTCTCCTTATCCTATTATATTCCCCTCTTCCTACCCCCTACTCTCTGTCTCTGTCTCTCTCTCTCTCTCTCTCCTTGTTTATCGTATTCTCCCCATCTCCGTCCTCCCTCTCCCTCTCTCTCTCTCTCTCTAACTCTCTCTCCATCCCCCTCTCCTTATCATATTCTCTCTCTCTCTCTCTCTCTCTCTCTCTCTCTCTCTCTCTCTCTCTCTCTCTCCCAATCTCCTCTATCTCTCCCCCTCTCCTTATTCTCACTTTCTCTCCCTCTCCCCCTCTTCTTATCCTCTCTCTCTCCCTCCCTCCCTCCCTCTCTCCAATCTCCCTCTCTCTCCCTCTCCCCCTCTCCTTTTCCCAATCTCTCTCTCTCTCTCTCTCTCTCTCTCTCTCTCTCTCATTCTCCCCATCTCCGCCCTCCCTCTCTCTCCCCCCCTCTCTCTCAATATCCTCTATCTCTCCCCCTATCTCCCTATCCCCCTCTCCTTATCATATTCTCTCTCTTACCCCCTCTCCCCCCTACTCTCTCTCTCTCTCTCTCTCTCTCTCTCTCTCTCTCTCTCTCTCTCTCTCTCTCTCTCTCTCTCTCTCTCTCTCTCATTCTCCCCATCTCCGCCCTCCCTCTCTCTCCCCCCCTCTCTCTCAATATCCTCTATCTCTCCCCCCTATCTCTCTATCCCCCTCTCCTTATCATATTCTCTCTCTTACCCCCTCTCCCCCTACTCTCTCTCTCTCTCTCTCTCTCTCTCTCTCTCATTCTCCCCATCTCCGCCGTCCCTCTCCCCCCCTCTCTCTCTCAATATCCTCTATCTCTCCCCCCTATCTCTCTATCCCCCTCTCCTTATCATATTCCCTCTCTTGCCCCCTCTCCCCCTACTCTCTCTCTCTCTCTCTCTATCCTATTCTCCCCATCTCCCCTCTCCCTCTCTCTCTCTCTCTCTCTCTCTCTCTCTCTCTCTCTCTCTCTCTCTCTCTCCCCACTTCCTATTTGGTTCCTAGTTCTACATAACCTGTACGGGTTATGCAGAACTAAGGCCAATACTTCTAGTTCTGCATATCTCGTACGAGTTATAAGAAATTGTGAGCATTCACATTAGGTTTCCATAACCCGTACGGGTTATGGGAAAATATTAATATCAACAGCCTAAAAACTAGCTTTGCAAGTTGTTTGAAGGCCCCACTGCTGTTGTATATGGGTTTGCTTTCGTTAGGGGAGTTACCTTGCTTTGAAGACTAGGCTTCTGAACAAAAACTTCATAGTTGTTGTTGTGGCGGTGAGGGATTTATAGCCATAGTAAAAGACCTTGAACACGTAAAGGATCTTGAAGTACTATTTCTGCATTTGAAATGACTAATTTGTCTCGTATATTGGATTTAAAAAAAAATTATTTTATCATTGTTACTTTAGATTATAATAAAATGATGATCATTTGTTGTTGTTTTTTTTTTTATCATGATTTATTTGTCTTGTATTTTGGCATTTTTAAAAGTTATTTTATCATTGTTACTTTAGATTATAACAAAATGTTGATCATTTGTTTTTTTTTGCTATTTGATTGTGGATTGTCATCATGATGCTATGTGTAGGACAATGGGAAATAAAAAGAGAGGAACAAATGAACAAAGAAAGGCAGCAAAGGAAAGACAAAGGGAGCGTATGAGGATATTACATGAAGGCATGTCATCTAATGCACCTAATGAAAGTGATGAATATTCAACAATTGAAATTGATATGATGAATGCACCAAATCAAAATGATCAACATACACCAATTAAAATGCATATGATGAATGCACCTAATGAATGCAATGAACATACACCATTTGAAAATGATTCAGTGAATGCACATGTTAATGAAATTGAAGAAGATATACCATTTGAATTTGATGTATCAATGCACATAATGCACCTAATGAAAATGAAGAGCATGCACCAATCTTAACACCTCTTAGAATAATTCATAGAAAACCAAAGTTCCTAATAGACATTGATGAAAATATTGTGAAGCTAATGCGTGATAAAATTTCCAAAATAACTTGTAGAAGAATGGTTAGAATAATTTGGAATAACAATTTTAAAAACTAAAATCAAAGTGGAAGATGCCAATTAGTTGTTGAAATGATTAAAAATCTGAAATTTAGAGAGACAATGAAAATTTTGGGGTTAATAACATCTGAAAATAATAGTGAAAGAACCATTGTGAGAAATATTTTTGATGCATACCAAGCCATTGGTTCAAAATCACACACTAAAGATGATAATGTTACTCATCGTGTCCTCACATCAACCATAATGGGAAAGAAAATGAAAAAATATCATTTAATAAGCAAAACAAGCAAGTCATTAAGGATAAGTAGAACCATATTACACTACGCCTTAGAGAGGCGAGAGAAAATTGAGGATCCTAATAATAATTCTCTTTGGGCATTCTCAGGTAGACTCCCACGCAAGGACAAGGTTGTTGATGATGCACTAAGAACGTTAATTGAGAAATATTGGCATGACAACACAAGGGTTTCACCTAACCAAAGAGATGTTGTTAGAACGTGAATTGCAATTAGAAATCGTGAGCCACATCCAAAACACTATTTAGATATGACTCAAACACAATTGTATGAAAGGTTTCTTCAAAGCTTTCCTTAGATTAAATTTAGAAAAATATTTTTTGAGATGACAAAACCATTTTATGTTAAGATTAATTATGCACGTACTTCATGTTGTTGTAGGGTCCATGTTGAATTTTCCATGCATTATGATATTTATTTCTATATATGTTGTACTTTGCACACTAACGATGTTTTGCAGGAATATGGTCTACACGCACCTCCTAAGTCACCGAGAGAATTTATTTCAAGTGTACTATGTAGACGAGATGACTGGTGCATTTACTATAAGATGATGTGTTTGTGAGGTTTTTGTCCTACATGTGGTGGTTTGCAATAGCTGCATAGATGCCTACATATGGATAACACACATGAAATTGGTAAGGAACTAGTTTTTATTGGAAAATACAATTCAGTCACATATGATGTTAAAGATGGAAAATAATTAAAGAGGTGTGAGTTAGTGAAAAGGGATATATGCATAGCTGATTTTATGAATATGTTTCAAGAGAAACTAGTGTATGAGTACATAGGTCACACACATAGATCTAGGTGGTTAGATGATCACTTCAAGTTATGTAAGGGAACTTTCCCCCTCGGCACTACTATCTTTGTCGTTGATTTTGTTGAGAATTATATGCTAAAGCCGCAAAATGAAGATCAATCTATGTATTACCACTCTACACAAGTTACAATTTTTGTACACATAGCATTCATGCATGCACATGATAGCACCGAAGAGGACATAAAAGTTATAAGAGAATATCACTTCTATATCAATGATGATCGTACTCATTCCTCAAAGTTTGTGCAAGGATTCTTTACAGTCTTCTATGATAGTTTAATGGAAAGAGATATAAGATACAACCAACACTTAATATGGTCGAACCATTACACCGCACAATTCAAGAATGCAAGGATGTTCTACTGGTTGACTAGGATGCATGTGACAAGTGGCGTGCAACATTTTTGGAATTTCACTGAGTCAAGGCATGGAAAGGGAGATCATGATGATGTGGGAGCATGTGTGAAAAGAGCTCTTACCAGAGAGGAATTGAAGTATGAAGGTGGTGCAATGGTAATAGATGTAGAAACAATTGTGCAATGGTGTAACTCTATGATGGGACCAAGTAATGTAGGTAATTCTATGGTTTCTATATATTTTTGGTTAATACATGAATCTAACATTGAAAAACATCTAGATTGTTGTACACTTACAGGATCGAGTGACATGCATTCATTTAGAAGTTCAAATGCAACATCACTAGTTAATTATAATAGACAGATTGCATGCATTTTGTGTGGGATGAATGTGAATCAAAAGAGTGGGTTGACCAATGGTCTTGTATACCTTTTGAAACTGTAGATACATATCAACATCCTAGAGAGCTACAAATGAACCAGACTGAAGCATCGGTGGATTTTGACCATGTATCAAACATAGTTGAACCAGGTAAAGGGTTGCAATTTGTTACTTGGGTAAAATCAATTTTAAGCTCAAGTGATTAGTATTAACTTATGTTGATTTTGGTATTAACTTATATCCTTATATGTAAGTCATGTATATGCAGTTATTGTGGATGAGAACAATGAAGAAAGAACATATTACTTTTTGTGTCGTTGTATTGAGGCCAAAAATAAATTGACTTCTACAATAGTTGATGGAGAGGGATTGAGTACCCAATAGGATCTGTTGTTGTGATAGGGACATGGCTTAGAAGGCACCATTGTTGTGTCAAGTTGTATTAAGACCTCTTAAACTCATTTATTTATCAGTCATTGTATTGATTTTGACATTAACTTATCCTTCTATAAAATGCAGGTACCCTATCAAAAATTCTAATGCCTATTTGTTTGAGGACTTTGAGACACATAGACATGTTCTTCATTACTCAAACCTTCTTGTTACAACAAATATTCATTTGATTAAATATTGTGGTAGACCTCTTAACAAGGATTTGTGGAAAGTTTGTGAATCTGACCACCAGGCAATACTTGAGACACTAAGGGTTAGAGCTGATCCAAAAGGTTCACTTGATTGATTTTGGGCCATCTAGAAGAATAATTTTACAATATGGTAGAATAATTTTGACAATTTTGTATATGTCTTTTATAACTTCGCTTTTTTGGATGTGCTCTACATGCATATGTAGATGCCAAATTTTGTATATAAAAACATCAATGAGTTCTAATGTTCATATCTAGATGCTAAATTTTGTACAAAAAAACAACAATGAGTTGTAATGTGCATATCTAGATGCTAAATTTTGTAAAAAAAAAATGAGTTGTAATTTGCATATTTAGATGCAAAATTTTGTATATAGAAACAGTAATGAGCTTGATCATTTATATTAGGTGCCAAATTTTATATATAAAAAGTGCCCATGGGGCTGATTTGCAAATTTTGAGAGCCCAAATTTGTACCATTTGAGTATAAATACATTTGAAGTATTTTTGATGTATTGAAGGATATTCAATAAGAAACTTATCATTTGTTGCACTTTTCTTGTGATTCTCACGTGTAAAAACCTGATCACAAGCTTAAATCTTGTTGATTCCTCTTTCATTTGGCTGGCAAACCAATTGGGAATGATTCACTAATGAGTTATCTTCCATTTGCAATTTGTTTCACTTGATTTGGTTGTATATTGAGGAAGTTCTAATAATTTTTGTCAAAACTGTTATAACCCTGTCCTAGGGTAGACAATGAACAAGAAAATGTAATAAATTTTATATTTATGGTCTAATAATCCCACCAATGGGGACAACATGACCCTGTAGGTTCAAACGAATCATCCATAAGTGCCACGGTCTCCAAGTTATGCAATGCCAAAGTTTGACCTTTTTTCCACTTTGAGCGCTCAAGGGAAAGTGTCGCTCTGAGGTGGCTCAGAACGATAAAAAATATTGGGGAACAAGACAAGGGCACACATAGCATAAAACCGGCCACCAAGATGCGCTTGTGTTGATGGTTCATTCCCACAACGAGCAGAATGAAAGATGCACTATTCTGCCACCTTTCACTGATGGTTTTTGATGTGAAAAAAAAAATATCACCACAAGAAAATGGAATCAAGTTTTCAAAAACCAAGGGAAGCTTTTTTAGGAAACAACAAAAAGACCCCATAGGTTTGAATGACTCATCCATAAGTGCCACGTTCTCTGAGTTACATGACGTCGAAGTTTGCCTTTTTTCCCACTTTGAGCGCTCAAGGGAAAGCATCACTATAGGTGGCTCAGAATGATCTGACATCTTGGAGAGTGATACAAGGGCACAACTAGCATAAACCCAGCCACCTAGATGCACTCCCACTGATGATTTGTTCACACGACAAGTAGAATGAAAGATGCACTATTCTGCCACCTTTCACTGACGATTTTTTATGGTTTGTTACGCGACTATAAAAAATATCACCACAAGAAAATGAAAACGAGTTATCCAAAACCAAGAGAGTCTTTTATAGTCAGCAACACCATGACCCCATATGTTCTAATGGCTCATCCATAAGTGCCATGGTCTTCGAGTTACGCAACGTCAAATTTTGACTGGTTTTTCCACTTTGAGCACTGAAGGGAAAGCGTCGCTATGAGGTGGCTCAACATGATCAGACGTCTTAGGGAGCGAGAAAAAAGTACACCTAGCATAAAATCGGCCACCTGAACATGCTCGCACTGACGGTTCGTTCCCACAACAAGCAAAACAAAAGATGCACTATTATGCCACCTCTCACTGATGATTTTTTATGCAACAAAAAAATCTCACCACAAGAAAACAGAATTGAGTTGTCCAAAACCGAGAGAGTATTTATTAGGAAGCGACAACATGACCCCGTATGTTTGAATGGCTCATCCATAAGTGCCAGGGTCTTTGAGTTAAGTGACATCAAAGTTTGACCATTTTTCCACTTTGGGCATTCAAGGGAAAACGTCGCTATGAGGTGGCTCAGAACGATCAGACATCTTGGGGAGCGAGACAAGGGCACAACTAGTATAAAACTGGCCACCCAGATGCACTCGTGCTGACAGTTCATTCTCACGACAAGAAGAATGAAAGATGCACTATTTTGCCACCTCTCATTGATGGTTTTTGATGAAAGAAGAGATAATTGGTTTGATTTGATGTTAAAATGATTGCTTCAACTCTTCTTTTATAGGGGATTTGGATGAATAGGTGTGTCTCTTACCCTAAGGCCAACTTGTTATGGAATAAAATTTAAATGAAAACCTTACCTAAGCTGATTTATCCTTAGTTAAATTTCAAATCTGCTTTGGTCGCTCCATAATATCAACTCCTGAAGTTATCTTGTTTGCTCTCAACTCATGAAGTAATAAAACTTCGCTCTAAAGAATGAGTTTATGAAAGAATAACTTCACTCCAATCTCTTCATGCACGAAGTTCACTCCTTATCTCAAACACATGAAGTAATAACATCACTTTAAATCATGATATGTGAAGTATCAATTTTACTTTAAACTTTCAACTCATGAAGTTGTCATTTCACCCTTAATTGTTTGAACTCGAAGTTCTCTCATATCACCTCGAAATTGAAGTTCGCTCTTATCATCTCAAAGTTGAAGTTTTCTCATTCTTCTTTGAACACAAAATTAAAACCTCTCTTACTCCCTTCAATTCAAGAAGTAAGCACTTCACTCCTTTCCTTTAGCACACGAAGTTGATTCAACTTTACCCTCAAGATCACTTTACCTTACTAAATCATGAAGTTCTCTCATCTCTCTTCCAACACGAAGTTCTCTCGTCTCCTCTTGAAGTTGAAGTTCGCTCATCTCCTCTTGAAGATGAAGTTCACTCATCTCCAACATGAAGTTTGCTCATTGTGCTCAAAGGTGAAGATGAAGTTCACTCTAATGTGTTTGAAAATGAAGTTGAAACTTCACTCCTCACACTCAACTCATGAAGTATATGCCTTCACTCCTATTCCCAAATGTATGAATCATAACTTCACTTCATTTCCCCAATTCATGAAGCAACAATTTCGTTCATCCTTAGAAACCCTTGAAGTGAATTATTTCGCTCCTCTTAGGTCAAACATGAAGTAAATAATTTCATTTGAAGCTTGAAGCTCTTAAAGTTATCAACTTCGCTCATAAATACTGATTCATGAAGCAAGAAACTTCGCTCATCTCTTTTGATACTTGAAATATGCATTTCGCTCCTAGTTGTTTGAAGCCGAAGTTCTCTCCTAA
This sequence comes from Cryptomeria japonica, assembly GCF_030272615.1. NCBI lineage: Eukaryota > Viridiplantae > Streptophyta > Pinopsida > Cupressales > Cupressaceae > Cryptomeria > Cryptomeria japonica. Next base: position 267,631,764 of record NC_081409.1, on the reverse strand, counting down.
AATCTCCAAAGGTGAAGTCATGAAGTAAAACTTTGAAATCCAAGATAGACTCAGAGGTGAGGCAAATTATGAAAGAGCTAAAGATTACTTCATTGCACATTCAAATGTTCAAACTCATGTAGCTTACTTTCATCAATCCTCAAAAGGACTCAAAGAAAATTCACTCAATAAAAATACACAATATGAGCATTAGCGATGTCGGTACTTGGGTATACACAATATGAGCAACCTAGTTTAAAAGTATGTGCCATATGAGCTACATGTAATGAACAAATTGGATCACATTTCCAGACATATACATAATGAACAAGTTTGATCATATTTCAATAGCAAATAACTAAGTTTCAAGAATATCAAATCTCATATATATCAAAATGAATCAAATATCAACTTTCATATATATCAATGAAAAAATTGGATCGAATATCAAGTTTCATATATATCAAAATGAACAATTGATAATCGTGTACATATCAAAAAATGGCATAGATGCCAAATCAATAATAGTTACAAAAATGTGGCATGTGCCATGTCTGTCAAAGTTGATATATACATATTCAAATGTCGAATATATAAAAAAATTGGTCCTTCAATGACCACAACTATAACTATATGTCTCTATCGGTATCTATGACTGTGGCAGATCATCAAAATCGAGCCTCTTTAAAGCAGTACGTGGCTCTGCAAGTGGCTGCATAAGGACAGTTCAAATGTTGAATCAGATATATTTTCTCAAAATAACATCAAAATAACTAAATACTGAACTCTAAATTGTTTGAAGTTGAAATGTTGATTACCTCATCTCTGTCTTTTGCAATTGGGTGAGGCTGAGGATCCATGGGAAGTCCCGAAGGGGGTTGTAACTAGTAAAACAACATTAATACAAGTTAATAACATATATGTCAAATAACACATAATAACTAAAAATGAATAGACTAAAAACCTAAAGCATTCTGGAGCTTCAGATGGATGTGCTATGGTTGTAGGAGGCAAAGTCATAGATGAATCAGTTACGATCATTTCCTATATCCATGGTAAGTGATCCAAAAGGAGTTAACAAGAGGTTTTCAACTCCATTGTGCACTTAGTGAAAAGGAGTTGATCTAAGATAAACATACCTTTTCCCTTTGTCGTGTTGGATCCCATATTATACATGTAGGACTTCTAATGAAATGGAATGGTAGAACATCAGTAGGAAGTTTGGAAGGGGGTTGTAATAGGTTAAAGACAATTATACAAGTTAATAACCCAAAGTTGTTGACAAACTAGATAGAACAAATGCACACCGAAGCCTCGTATAGTTCTCCTGTAACCTTAGGAGGCCTAGTCGAATCTGATGCATCTATAACCATTTCCTGTATAAAAAATGATAACATATGATATAAACATAAAAGGATTTAGTTATTTCGAACAAGCAAGAATGCAATCCAAAGTGAATATGAAGATATCACTTCTTCCCTCTACTAAACCTCATCAACATCAGGTGCATTCATTAATTCTGTAAACCCCATATGTCTCTGTACATATAATAAATAAATTTAGTGCATTTATCAATATCTACATATACATGTTTAATCATAATACATTTCAACAAATGAATTTAAATTGTACTGAATTACCTTTTGTCAATTGGGTGTCCGAGAGGATATCTTTTCTACCTCGGAGTGCAAGAGGATGGCTTTCTCACATGAGATGTCCTTAAGGCAGATGGGATAAACTAACAGAAAAAAAAATTAACATAAGGGAAAAGAGCATGTATTTAATATATCACCTAAGTCAAAAATATATAAATCTAAATGGTACCGCATAGCTATCTAGGCCAAAGTCAATGGCCGAAAGCATGATATCATCAAGTTGGGACATCTCAACCCCTAATAAGCCCTATAAAACACCAAGTAATGATACATATATATTAACAAAAGATATTTTGAAACCAATGTATTATTATATTTTTTAACAAATTTACAAATCTTTACCTCTGGTGGTGAAACTACTCATGACCGTAGAGTCAAATGAAAAGTATGTGGTGTACTCCCACCACATGTTGTACTCTGCAATGCATTTTATTTATATGTCACTTTAAATTGTTCTAAAAATAAAAATTAATTTCTTTTTATAAGATTTAGTTACTTAATTGATAACATGTCATAAACATAATTAAATGCACCTGTGTCTGATATCAAGGGAACAACATACTCATCAGTTCGTTGGTGAGGGCCACATCCTCTGTAGTGGAAGCATGGCATCTACTCCCGCAACATGTACATGAATGAGATGTCTAACCATCCTCATCTGCATCAGTGTCACACCAGAACATACACCCTAGCAGGTGGCACACATATGTTGAATGGGTTGGCTCATGCCAAATGATGCGTGAGGTGCCGCTGATGAAGGAGGTGTCGTAGGTGTTGTTACATCCTCTTCTCCTACCAATTGTGTGCCATGCTGAACAATGACACTAGTCAATGATGCAGCTGCTTGAAGAGTCTGTAATTCCATAGACTCCCTCAAGGATATACAGACAGTGACATGATCCATGGGTTTAGGAGTTGTATGCCTCCTATGTTGTGGTTGTACTATCCTATGGGCCCAAGGTCTATCCTGCGCAGAGCCTTTCCCTCTACCCTGAAATTGTCAGATGTCAAAGCAATTCTGATTCTCACCAAGGATAAACTCACAATACAACTTTCTCAAAAAATATAGAGGCACCTCCCACTTATTACAAGGTGGTTGGTCAAAGACCATATACCACCTATCCCAAAAAGCTTCTTTCTATTGGTATTTTGGTATGGTTTTATCATTGATGTCAACACCTACTAAAACACTAGCACTTTGGAGATCCAATAGCATTAACCAACAAGCAAGTAACTATTGCACAGTTACTGGTATATGGTTCACCGACAGGATATAATGTTCACTGGCAGGATATAATGTTCACCGATAGGATATAATGATCACCGACACTTGGAATGATATGGAAGACACTTGGTAATGTTGAAGACATCGTGTGGATACTTTGTTTTGAAGAATTAATCATTGGTATATTCATATTTGCATATTTGCTTTTACCGGCAAATAGGTCCAGGGTTACCTAGGGCTTATCTTTTCTAGATCAGCATGGCACGCTATGAAGATGATTTATTATTGTTGTAAATGCAGTAAGCCGACATGTTTAATCGGTTATTGCATCAGATATTATATTGATTGTAAAATGTTTTTATTGTAATATCTTGTAGAGCCGACCTACTAAAATTGGTCTTAGGTTATGATATAAATGTAAGATCTTATTTGTAAGATCGAATGTGGAATGCGAAAAAGAATTGTGTGAAGGTATATGCAAGATTAAGTAGAGGTATACACGAAGACATCATTTGAAGGTGAAGCTAGGTTTTTGTGAAAGCATATCAACATTACACCAGTACTGAATCCAGCATATGAAGATGCTATTTTGTGCAGTACATTCTTATTGGATTTAACCATCCAACTGTAGTCAGTGTGACTCCCATTTTGTGACTGAGCAGTGAGCTCTAGGCTGTTGGCCTTTCTACATGTGCAGACCCCATTTATGTACACTTACTATCTGCAGTAGTATCATTTGATTGTGGGTAAGGTTTCCCACCGTGGTTTTTCCCCTTACAGGGTTTCCACGTACAAATATTGGTGTTATGTGTTGTGGATGGCTTTGTATTTATGTTTCATGCATTAATCTTTACCGGTATAGCAATTTACTATTAACACTGTCTACCGGCATACTTAACTGGTTTACCGGTATTAAGCATTAAGTTGGTTAAGTGGTTTTTGGTTTGAATTTATTAGACAACTGATTCACCCCCCCGCCGCCCCACCCCACCCTCTCAGTTGTCTCCGGGACCTAACAATTGGTATCAAAGCCTAGTCCTCTTTTGGTAGAAGTTTAACAACTTGAGGAGATCCAATGTCTACTAATTATTTCAAGAACGATAGTCCTAAACTTGATCAAACCGACTATGGGATATGGAAGATCAGGATGGAGACACATCTGAATTGCATTGGTAAAGACATCTGGGAAGTTACAAAGAATGGTTATACTACTGTTGTAGTTGGTCAGACTGCTCCAACTACCTTAGCTAAAGATGAGGAGAATGATTACAAAGCAAGAGAAGCACTTTTAAGCGCTTTATCAGATCAAAAAATCATGAGATTATCAGATAGGTCTACTGCTAAAGCTATTTGGGATCATTTGGAAACACTAAATGAAGGAGATTCCATAGTCAAGATTACCAAACTTGAAAGCTTTCGAGTCAGGTATGAACATCTGAAAATGGAAGAAGATGAAAGGATTTCTGCCTTTAGGGAAAGAGTAAATGAAATTGTTTTGGGTATTAAATGTTGTGGAGGAACCTTGAGTGAGGATGAAATTGTTTCAAAAATCTTAAGAGGATTGCCACCGACATATAAAATGAAGGTTACTGCTATAAATGAGTTGAGAACAATGCTTAATACATCAGTAACTAGGGATACATTGATTGGAAAAATTTTAGCTTTTGAAATTGAGGAATTTGGTCCTGTTGCTACTATAAAGACAGATTTAGCCTTTTAAAGCATCAACATCATCTGCTCCATCATTTGACAAATCAGATTGGAAAGCCTTTTATGCAAGAGAACTTGAAGAAACTAGGAAGGAGAATGAAGAACTTGAAGCACTATTTGCAAGGAAAATGCCAAAAGGTCCAATTGGAAGTAAGTATGAAGGTAAAGCACCCTTTAAATGTTTTAATTGTAATAAGATTGGTCATATAGCTTTGAGATGCCTTGATAGACATGCTAGACAAAGAGAAGAAGCTAGAAGAACATACAAGCCTAATCCTGAATATCAGAGATACATATTTAAGAAGAACAAAGACAAATCTTGTTACATTGTTGATGAAGGTGTGACTGATGATTCTGATGAGGATCCAACAGACAATGGATGGGTTTTTGTTGCTATAACAGAAGATCAACCGATACCTACTACTCAACTGGTAGAACAAGCCCTAGCAGCTAAAGTTGAAGTAAAGGATGAACAGATCATTGACTCAGGATGCTCACATCATATGACAAGAGACAAAGGTAAATTCTTGAACTTTCAAGAATACAATGGAGGTTTAGTAAGATTTGGAGATGACAAAGCCTGTTCAATCAAAGGTAAAGGTTCAATATCTCTTGATGGTAAGCATAACACTGACAATGTCTACTATGTTGAAGGATTAAAGCATAATCTTTTAAGTGTTGGTCAATTGGTTGAGAAAGGATTTTAGTTACAATTTAAGAATGGAAAATGCAAAATCATGAATAGAACTGGTTTAGAAATTGCAACCGGTAATCAGACTAGAGGTAATATATTTCATTTGAATAACAGTGAAAAGGCATGCTTGATTGCATATATAGATGAAAGTTGGTTATGGCATAAGAGACTCTGTCATGTAAACTTTGATTGCATTGTGAAAATCAGTACTTCTAAGGCATTTAGAGATCTACCTAAAATTGTGAAACCTCAGAATACAATTTGTAAGGAATGTCAATTTGAAAAATAAGTTAGAGCTAGTTTCAAAAGTATTCCAGAAAAATCCAATAATGCTCTTGATTTGATTCACATTGATTTATGTGGTCTAGCTAGAACTAAAAGCTTACAAGTTGATAGATATTTCATGCTAATTATTGATGATTATTCTAGAATGTGTTGGGTTACTTTTCTCAGAGAAAAATCAGAAGCACTTGGAAAGTTCAAACTGTTCAAAGCAATGGTTGAAAATGAAACCGGTAAGAAAATCAAATGTTTAAGATCAGATCAAGGAGCAAAATTCACATCTAAGGACTTTAATACATTATGTGAAGTAAATGGAATCAGAAGACAGTTATCAGCACCTCGGACACCATAGCAGAATGGAGTTGTTGAAAGGAAAAACAAAAGTATCTTAGATGTAGCAAGAAGTATGTTATCTGAAGCAAATTTACCACATGTGTATTGGAGAGAAGCAGTCAACACAACCGTCTATACATTCAACAAAATTCACATCAAAGGTGAAACCGGTAAGACCCCTCATGAACTATGGTTTGGTAATACTCCTACTCTTAAGTATTTCAGAATTTTTGGAAGTAAATGTTATATTAGAAGAGATGAGTATATTGGCAAATTTCATCCTAGAAGTGATGAAGGAATATTTCTTGGTTATTCATCTAAGAGCAAGGCATATAGATGTTTTAACAAGAGATTGTAGAAAATTGTTGAGATCACAAATGTAAAGATTGATGAACAATTCAGAGGAACTTCAAGGTATATAAACTCTGAACCGACAACTGAAATTGTGACAAATGAACCTACACTAAATCCACCAGTACAAAATGAAGATCCAGTTACCCCGGTACCATCAGAGGATTCCACAGTAATTGAAGAACAACAACAAACTAAGACACCCCGGTATGTAAGATTGAATCATTCTAAAGATCAAATAATTGGAAGCAAATTTAAAGGAGTTATGACAAGAGGAAGATTGGCAAATGAAGAGGTATGTCTTATTTCTCAAATTGAACCATCATCTATTAATGAGGCATGTGAAGATAAATTTTGGATTCAAGCTATGGAAGAATAATTAGGACAAATTGAGAAAAATAATACTTGGACATTAGTTCCCTGGCCTAAAGATAAAAATGTAATTGGAACTAAATGGGTATTTAGAAACATACTTAATGAAGATGGTAAGGTTGTCAGAAATAAAGCAAGATTAGTGTGTAAGGGATATTCTCATAAAGAAGGAGTTGATTACAATGAAACCTTTGCACCAGTAGCTAGAATTGAGATAGTCAGATTATTCTTGGCTTTTGCAGCTCACAAGAACTACAAAGTTTACCAAATGGATATTAAATGTGCATTCTTGAATGGAGATCTTGAAGAGGAAGTCTATATTGAACAACCTGATGGATTTTCTTTGACAGATGACAATGATACGGTTTGCAAGTTAAGAAAAGCTCTGTATGGATTGAAACAAGCCCCAAGAGCTTGGTATGCAAGGCTGGATAAGTATCTTTTAAAGATTGGTTTTACTAAAGGAAATGCAGACAACAATTTATATTACAAAATAACTAATGATAACAACTTGATTATAGAAGCATTCGTTGATGATATAATCTTTGGAGGAGAAGATGGATTATGTAAGGAATTTTCTATTAAAATGCAACAAGAATTTGAAATGTCTATGATTGGAGAAATAAAATTCTTTTCAGGATTGCAGATTTCACAGACTGATAAAGGTATATTTTGAGTCAATCCAAGTACCTGAAAGAGTTACTAAATAAATTTGGAATGGAGAACTCTAAACCGGTAAGCACACCTATGACTAAAAATGACAAATTATCTCAAAGTGATGAATCTACACCTGTTAATCCATCTAGATACAAATCTATGATAGGAGGTTTACTGTATTTGACACAAACCAGACCTGATATTATGAATGCAGCATGTATTGTTTCTAGATTTCAAAGTAATCCTAGGGAAAATCATGAATCAGCAGTAAAAAGGATTTTCCGGTACTTACAAGGCACTGCAAATCTTGGATTATGGCATCCTACAGATGAAAATTTTGATCTATGTGCATACACAGATGCAAATTGGGCAGGAGATGTGAATGATAGGAAAAGCACCACCGGTGGAGCATTCTTTCTTGGAAAGATATTAGTTTCTTGGTTGAGTAAGAAACAGAGTTGTACATCTTTATCAACAACAAAATCAGAATATGTTGCAGCAGCAACTAACTGTACACAAGTACTATGGCTTAAACAAATGTTGAAAGACATAAAGGTAAAATGCAAGGAACCTATCACTATATATTGTGATAACACTGCAGCAATTGATATATCTAAGAATCTGGTATTACATTCTAAAACAAAACATATTTCTATCAAACTGAATTTTCTAAGGGAAAAAGTTGAAGAAAAAGAGATAAAACTGGTTTATGTGAATACTAAAGAATAGCTTGTAGATATTTTCACAAAACCTTTGCCTAAGGAGACTTTTGAATATCTCAAAGATTAGCTTGGAGTCATACCACCATTGATAGAAACTTAGACAATTGATGTTTGTCATCAATCGACAGAATTGAAAGACAAATATTCTACTCCGGTCTTTGATGAGGAAGCTACTTCTCAAGGGGAGTAGTTGGTATATTGAATTGATTGGTATTTTGTATATGAACTTGATTTTTGTAACTTTGGCATTTGATGTCAAAGGGGGAGAGATATCTATGGAAAAACACATTATCTTTTATGGAGAGATTGGTATTGAAAATCCTTGGATAAACACATGTTGCTCCCAGGGGGAGAGATTGTTGTTTAAGGGAGATTGTTGGTTTTTGGTATTTGGCATTTCTGTTTAGGCACTTTGATGGTTTTTCCATCTTGTGTTGCCATCTATGCCAAAGGGGGAGATTGTTGGTATTTTGGTATGGTTTTGTCATTGATGTCAACACCTACTATAATTCTAGTACTTTGGAGATCCAGCAGCATTCATCGACAAGCAAGTAACTATTGCACAGTTACTGGTATATGGTTCACTAGCAGGATATAATGTTCACCGACAGGATATAATGATCACCGACACTTGGTAATGTCGAAGACATTGTGTGGATACTTTGTTTTGAAGAATTAATCATTGGTATATTCATATTTGCATATTTTCTTTTACCGGCAAATAGGTCCAGGGTTACCTAGGGTTTATCTTTTCCAGATCAGCATGGCACGCTATGAAGATGATTTATTATTGTTGTAAATGAATTAAGCCGAGATGTTTAATTGGTTATTGCATCGGATATTATATTGATTGTAAAATGTTTTTATTGTAATATCTTGTAGAGCCGACCTACTAAAATTGGTCTTAGGTTATGATATAAATGTAAGATCTTATTTGTAAGATCGAATGTGGAATGCGAAAAAGAATTGTGTGAAGGTATGTGCGAGATTAAGCAGAGGTATACACGAAGACATCATTTGAAGGTGAAGCTAGGTTTTTGTGAAAGCATATCAGCATTACACCGGTACTGAATCCAGCATATGAAGATGCTATTTTGTGTAGTACATTCTTATTGGATTTAACCATCCAACTGTAGTCAGTGTGACTCCCATTTTGTGATTGAGCAGTGAGCTCTAGGCTGTTGGCCTTTCTGCATGTGCATACCCCATTTATGTACACTTACTATCTGCAGTAGTATCATCTGATTGTGGGTAAGGTTTCCCACCATGGTTTTTCCCCTTACAGGGTTTCCACGTACAAATATTGGTGTTATGTGTTGTGGATGGCTTTGTATTTATGTTTCATGCATTAATCTTTACCGGTATAGCAATTTACTATTAACACTGCCTACCGGCTTACTTAACTGGTTTATCGGTATTAAGTATTAAGTTGGTTAAGTGGTTTTTGGTTTGAATTTATTAGACAACTGATTCACCCCCCCCCCCCCCCCCTCTCAGTTGTCTCCGGGACCTAACACTTTCATCCTAGCATGAACACACCAATGTATAGGAAACCGAGTCGTATTTAGTTCTAGGTTGTTACTAGTAATAGGATCAGTGAAAAGAGCACATATGTCAACTTTAAGTATGCCTTTTTTTTCACTTGATCATATGACAACCCATCCGCATAAGATGTTCAACATCTATCCCTCCATGAACCCCATTTCATAACCTACCTAGATACCTCATTTGCAATATTGGCCATTATTTCTAGCGTTGTGGCAAGGGTTGAGTGGTATTCAAGACTAGAGGACCTCAACCTATTCACCAATATAGAAATTTGGGCATTATTTTATGTAAAGAAATTGATGAGATCCTCTTGTGTGGCATCTACATGATGTAATGTAGGACATGGAGGGTTTTGGGGTGGCAGTGGTTGTTGAGGAGCAACATTTTGAGAATTTTGTGGTTGTGGAGAAACTTCTTGAGGGTTTTCTTGTTGCTCATGTGCAATGTTTATAGGGTTTGGTTGTGTTGCTTGTGCAGGAGGAGGTCTTTGTTGTCTATTTCATTTTTGGGGATTGCTTGTAGAATCTAACATCAAATTAATAAAAACAAAAATTAAATCAATTAAAAAACCCCACTTCAATTAAAATAAAAATAATAATCAAACCAATCAAATTTTACTTGTTCGATAGGGTGCCATTGTTGAAAATTGTTCTTAATGCTAGAAAAATCCAAAATAATTCCAAAACGTGCGGGTTTTGTGGGTTTTTGGCTTCCTTTTTCTACTGCTCCACATTTTTTGGCGTTCAAAATGGCCAAAACCCGCAGGTTACCAAAAAATATAATGTTCCTAAAAACCCGTATGGGTTTTGAGGAACTTTTTTTTTTAATTGTTTTTGGCTAGGCTTGGTGTTACCAAGCCGAGCACATTTTTGAATTTTTAGAACATGCACGAGTTATGAAAAATTTCATTTTTTTTTGCAGGTGGCCACTTTTCTGTTCACCATCTTGGTGCACTTACCCCTTTATTCATAATTTTGATACATGTAGCACGGTTGCACTTTATGGGTTGATATGTGATTGGCATGAGTTTACTAATGTTGTTTTTACCTTAGAGGTATGAATGTTTGAATGTGACATGTGTGATGGATATAATTTTTTATCATGTGTGGGTTCTTTTCCTTATGACTATAGCTTGAAGCCTTTGTTATCACATTGGATTTGATTCTTGTGTTCTTGGATTGGTGCATCTTCAATTTGTCTTGTTCCTTTTCTTTCATAGCTAGTATGTTACAGATTAGAGGAATTCTTTCTTGAGATGGTGTTCACTTTGGTTTTATTGCAGGTATCTTGATGGAGCATGAGAGCATGTTAAAGATTCATGTCATTTCATGTATGGCTATGATCATGTATTTCATTGACTACCCCTTATGTAATGAATAAAACAAGTGTAAGAATGTTTGGATAAGGTGTTGTACACATTGCATATTATGTATTATGTATTATGTATTATGTATTATGTATTATGTATTATGTATTATGTATTATGTATTGTGGATTGTGTATTGTGTATTGTGTATTGTGTATTGTGTATTGTGTATTATGTATTATGTATTATGCGTGTGGTGCACTTAGGGGGGCCTAGATGGACATGCATTGCTAGGAGTTAACATTCTTGGGTCCACTTTATGTGTTATATTGTAACATTGGGAACAATATTTAATGTGGGTCTCACATTTGAGAAATGTATTTAAATTAATATTGGGGAAATATTAATAAAGTGAAAAATTAGTACCCAATATTAAATGTAGGGTTAATGGTTTGTGAACTCATGGTTTTGAGTCATATGGTTTTACTTTACCACTACTTGTATTTGTGTGAGCTTGATACTATATAAGCAAGCACATTTTTAGTGGTAAGTTTGATTGGATGAATTGGTTGTCATTATATTGAGTATTTTTAAGGAGTGCATATGTGAAGAATGACACGGGATGTGCAGATTCATGCTTGGACACATAGAGAATACATCAAAGGGCTTGATGTTTCAAAAGTATTCAATGACTTTATAAGTGCTTTTTATTGCTTTATGTCTAAATAATATGATCGAGTATGGATGATTTTGGAGGCTAGGTTTTTCCCTCATGAGGGTTTTCTCAAGGTATATCTTATTGGCCTATCTATTTGATCTATGCATAAAGGTTACTTTGAAATATTGTATGTATCATTTTCTCTCATGGGTTATGTAAGAAATGTATTAAATGAAACTAGGAATGAATCATGATTCCCTAAAAATAATTGATCTTTTTGAGCTTGACTGAAGTTCATTCCCAATTGTACTACCATGTGGAGTGTTATCTGGCAATACTGACTTTTTTATATAAACCAACTCGTAGGGTGTGAACCCTATAGTGGTTTTCCATGTTGTTCTATAGGCCCAAATGAATTTAGGTAACCTAGTAGCCCAGTCCCTTTAGTGAAGCTAAACAATATTTTTTAGTATTGCATCAAGCTCTTTGTTAGTCACCTCAACTTGGCCATTATATTGTGGATGATAAGGTGTAGACTTTTTATGCCCGATCTCATATTATTTCACTAGTTGAGTGATTAGATTTGAAGTTAATTCAGGACCCTGGTTTGAAACTATTCCTTTAGGCACATCATATCTTGTGAATGTTTCCTCATACAAAAATGTAGCTACGTTTGTATCTCTAACAGTCATCAAGAATTCGACTTCCACATAATTGGTAAGGAAATCAATGCAAACCACTATACAAGACTTGGTGTCTGATGTAGTCTTTATTCGACCAATAAAATAAAGGCCCCATTTACAGAATGGTGGAATCAAGAATTGTGGTTGTAAAGGAATCTCATCACTTCTAGTTGGTGTTCCCATCCTATGATAGTGGTCACGTCATCTGGTGTACTGAGTGACATATTTATATATAGTAGGTCAATAGTACCTTGTGTTGATGAACTTTACTATTATTCTGTTGGCTACAAATTTTCACCACAAGGCTCATCATTACAAGCATTGAGAATGTCAAATACTACATACTCTGATATATTTTCACATAAATTTTTTAGGCCCTATGTAGAACAAATAACCAACTATCAACAAATATGGAAAGTTGCATTCAACCAATTGATGCTTTTCTCTTGGTGATAAGTGTAGGGGTTTTCTCCATACAACCATATAGCTAGCTATGTATCCATACCAAGGTCTGTTCATTGTTGGTGTAAATAAATGTTCATCAGGGAAATAGGGTATGTGCACCAAGATAAGGTATCGAAAGGGGGTCTTAAGATGCCACTTTTTTTTTTGAAATCAACAAAATTTGAACTTTAAAGATTATTTGAACATAGTTACACTGCAAATTTGAAGACGCAACATGAACACGAGTCAAAATTCTCCAAATCTACTTTCTCAACTACTAATTTATTTTTAAAATGGAGGCAATTAGTGGTTTTAAAAAGGGGGGGCACAAAAAGTGGTGCTTTTTTTATGCAAATCACATAACATAGCGTTTGTTGTGCCCCCCTAAAATGTTTATTTATTTTTAGAATTTTTAAAATCGCTTCAGTGAGAAATTATCTAACACCTTGTGGTTTAGGTTAGATTTTTTGACTATATGATTTTTTATTAATTTTTTTAGTTCACACATCTTGAAAAATAATAATTTGAGCGTGCTCCCCCATAAAATCATTGGAAACTAATCAAAAATCAAAAATAAATTTCAAAGTATGTAGAATAGAGTCTAGTTTCTAGAAATGTAAGTTGCTACAAATTTTAATGAATGAGTAAAAAACTATACCCAAAATAGAACATGTTAGTTTTTGACAAAATACTAACACAATAAAAAAATAAATTAAAGATGAAATCCTTAACAAAATTAAAATGTGAACCATATTACATGTTTGTATAGCTAAGAGAGAGCTTAATGATATTATGGTGTTTTTTTTAGTTGCATTGAAATGCGTACAAACTTGATGGATAACATGACGAAAAATATGTAAAAAAATTCAATCTTTTGATAAAAACATGTCTCTATCCTAAAATGGACATCCAAACCTTTGGGTTGGGTGCCCAAGGAAAATCCAACCAATAGGTCTGGTGTTTCCCAATACAGACAATTTGGCATACACCAAATATGGAATTTTCCCTATTTGGCATGCACCAAATTCAAAAAATGGACTTTACACATTTAGCTAGCACAAAATTTGACACTAACCAAATATGAAAAGTCCATTATTTGCATTTGGTGAGCACTGAATATGGTGCTAGCCAAATCTTTAGCATTGAATTAATGTCTCTGATCCTCACTGCCTTTTTGAGTTTAATTGAATGTTTGGAACTCAATTCAAACTCAACCTCTCTCTCCCGACCTCTATACCTCGCATTTCCTCGTTAGCCCCATCTTTACCCCTGCCTCCCCCTCACATTGTTTCTCTCAATCACTACCTATTCCTCACACTATCTCTCTCCCCATATATAGGTATCTCCCTCCCTCTTTACCTCAGTACCTATCCCTCCCTGTGTCATTAACTATCTCTCTCTCCTTTTCTATCTATCTCTACCTCTTATGTCTCTCACCCCTCCCTCCCTAGGATCTAAGTATGTCATATCTATATCTCTCCCCCCTACTCATTTCCCTCCCTCTCCACTTCTCTCCCCTACCTATTTTCCCCTCTTTCTCACTTTGTGATCTCTCTCTCCCTCGCCTATCTACCTTTACCTTCTCTAGGTCTCTAAATAAATAACTATATACCCCTCCCTAACCCCCTCTCCATCTCTGTAGATTTTCATCCATGTCTAATTACCCACCTCTCAAGGTAACCCCCTTTATCCTTCTCACATTAATCTCTCTCCCCAGTTAGGTCTCTCACCTCGCTCTCCCCCGCTAGGTATCTCACTATTGGCAATATGTTGGATTTGGTTAAATGTTTTCATTGATTTCAATACTGTATCTCAATTGGAGACTATCCCGGTTAGTCTTGGTGATCATTTTGGTTCTCGTTGTGATTCTGATTTGGTATGATCAGATCTCTGGAATCAATTTTGGATGCTTATTCTGGTGGTTTCATGATTTGGTTATCTCTTTTGGTATTTCTAGTTACCGATTGGTTTGTGCCTTTCCCAGCTAGCTTTTGGCTTTACAGGCTTCTGGTGTTCTCGGTTAGCTTTACCGGTATGTTGTTTTGGTGACTTGGTTAGTGGATTTTGGGTCCGACTTATGGAATCAATTTCTATCATATTTTTGGTGCATTTTGACCATATCCTGAGCATTTGGTGACTTTGCATTGGATGGCATGCTAGTTTGGTGGTCCTATTTGGATCCGGTTAAACTTTCACTGAGGGTTTCTACTGGCAAGTGAAGCGTGTTGGATTTTGGTCTTATCAGAATCCTCGGTGGATATAATTGTTTGGTTACATGATTTAGGTCCATGCTATTTAATGTAAATCATAATATTGGTCCAGTGGTATCATGTGATTAATTTTTTTGTAATTATGGGTTTATGGGTTTAAGGTTTAGCTGACCCCGTCAGTAAGGTTGATGATCTATATTTATAGGTGACTTATTCATGTAATTTGGTATGTGATGGTTATGGCTGGTTAATTTTGCTTTATCAGAGAAAGGATTATGTGTGAATAAAGTCATATCATTCAGGAAAAGGTTGGGAAGGTTTTATATTGTAGACCAGACATTAGTTCTTAACTGGAACTGTATCGGGCATTAGTAGATGTTACTTTCATAGTTCATTGCTTTTCGGATTGTAGTCCGATGATTTTGTAAGTTAGTGAGACTTCCCTTTGTGATGAGCAGTGCACTCTAGGTTGTTGGCCTTTCTGCATGTGCATACCCCATTGTGATTATTCACAATACTACTGCAAACTATTCATCTGACTATGGGTAGGGTTTCCCACCGTAGTTTTTCCCTTTCCGGGTTTTCCATGTCAAAATATTGGTGTTATGTGTGTTGTTCTTTCATGATATATCTTTCATTGTGTTGTTCTCCGGTATAAGGTTTATAATGAATTAATTATTGTTATTGTTAGTAAACTGATTCACCCCTCCTCTTAGTTTATTGTCGGTATTAATACATTCCAACACTCACCTCTCTCTCTCTCTCTCTCTCTCTCTCTCTCTCTCTCTCTCTCTCTCTCCATGTGTACCTTCCATAAATCCATTTTATTCACCTATCCCTTTCTATCCCCCCTCTATCCTTACCCCCATTTATTTCCCTCTCCATCTCTCCTCATTCCCTAGTTTTGTCACTCCCTCCATGTCTACCTCTCCCTCAATTTCTTCTTACTCCTCTCTTTCTCCCTCTTTATTCTTTTATCTCTCATCTTCTTTCTCTCTCCCCTCTTTAGGTCTCTCACTTCCTTTATTTGTCTAGGTCTCTTTTTGTTCTTTTGTCACTTTATATGGTCTAGGTCTAGGGTACATTGATTCTATGTGTTGGTGGATTTTTTTTGCTACCTCCAATCCTAAGGAGAAATGAAATTTCTAGGTTGTCGGATAGAAAACCTAGAGTAAACAATCTACACCATCAACAAAACTAGAGACAAGAAAACACAACATGAAAAGGCCCTCGTAGCCTTCTTCGCTTCGAGCTCTACCTAACTCAGGAGAATGTTCCTATTTTGGACTTGCAAGAACTGTAAACTTATAAACTTCTATGGTTATGTAGGTATACAGATGAAAGACATTTCTCAGTATCAAATGGTATTTTGATATATACTCTACATGCATCCCTAATCCTAGTATCTTTAAAATCCGACTAACAAAATTGCTTGTGCAATGCATGGAAAAGGTACAAGGGAATACCCAATATTTACTCGAAAATCTACTCCTTTCCGCCCTTAAAGAAAGAAAGAAAGCAAGTAGAAATTGCTTAATTGAATGATCCTAAGCACATTTTCTAGGCGAAATACACATACTGATGCGTATTTAAGGGAACAAAGTCATAACCACAAAATCAATTACAAAATAAAGTTCTAATTAGGGAATTCTTAGAATGCTAATGCCTAACATTAACATAATTCTGGTGGGAAATTGTATCCAACCATTCTTGTTAATCCTATGAATATTTATTAAATCCATTGTGAGTTGCATACAAAATTTAATTCCCTACTTGAAGGAAATCCATAAACAAAATCACACAATAATAGAAAGATATCAAGACAACTAATATATCCTTATATTTAAGGGAACAAAGTCATACCCACAAAATCAATTACAAAATAAAGTTCTAATTAGGGAATTCTCAGAATGCTAATGCCTGGCATTAACATAATTCTAGTGGGAAATTGTATCCAACCATTCTTGTTAATCCTATGAATATTTATTAAATCCATTGTGAGTTGCATACAAAATTTAATTCCCTACTTGAAGGAAATCCATAAACAAAATCACACAATAATAGAAAGATATCAAGACAACTAATATATCCTTAATATATAAGTTTGTATGAATTCAGAAAATACACAAGGAGACAGTATTTGCAACATTAAAACATTATTTTCATTACTAATTGAATTTACAATATGGAAATAATGTCTTCCTTCTCTACAAGATTACTTAGAAACCCTAAATTAGCAAAGCACTGCTTCTACTCGCCTAGAAAGAATTTTTTCCAAATACCCCTTTTGCAGCCTTAGTATTCCTTTTATAACAATAAGGAATGCTTAAGCTTCAGGCTGCTTACATGTGTTCCCTTTTACCTTTGACATGTTTTAGATTATAGAGAAGAAAACACTCATCGCCCGTATGATAAAGGACAAAAATGGGCCATGCATACAAGTAGATACCGAGGTGAAGAATATAACCTTGTTGAAGTCCTGATACTTTGAGTCATGCTAGCACCACACCAATGGAATACTTGCATAACATAAGCTATTAGAGACACTCATCAGACTAGAAAGGGGATTTCCGTTTCCCTACAGAAGAGAGATCCCAAAAGCTAGAGGATGAAAATATATAACAAAAAAAAGAACCCAGAAAGTGGAAGGAGAAGCTTATAGAGCAATATTTTAAGCAGAGCAGGGGTTGCAACTTCCAAACACAAGATGAATTTCAAATACTCTATATTTGAACCATCGATCCCCTGCCTTTATTGCTCTCCTTCGAGTTCCCTCATCCTCCTAGTTGCTTGATGGTGAAGGGATGAAGATAGGTAACTCACGAAAGGTGGTTTCAAATGGAAAACAACTTTCGATATCCCTTTTGTTACCTCCTAAGATTTCAATATCCGTTTGGCTACAAAGTGACCTATTGAAATATTATCCAACCTGTATCATAGAACCTACATCTTGTGAATTCATAACCCTTTGTACATGAATGTTCCATCTCTAGGACTTTCTTCGATTTGGTGTCAATATGAGCCCCAATATAGTACTTAATATATGGCCGCTATCCATAACTTGAGGGAGTTATATCCTCCTAAAACAGGCCTAGTTTTATGCATGCAACCAAGATTTTTGGATTTTACTCTTGTCAAGAGATTAAAACACGCTCTTATTACCTATATCCCTTAACTTGGCTTTCTTGAACAACACTGCAACATTCAAGAGTCATGCAACTTTAACGTTTCTGCTCCAAATTCCTAAGGGTCTTCGCACATAAAAACTTATGATCATTCTTCCTGAAAAGAATCCTCGGAGGGTGATTTGCAAGGACCGATTCCTCTCTTGAGAAATCGCTACCTGTGTTACCGACACCTTCTACATGATTTCCCTTGTTTATCTTATCTGTTTGATCTTTATTTTCCTTGGAGAGTTCATAAATCTTTGACCATCTTGATTATAGTCCTCTTTTGTTTGTCATGGCATCAAAGAGCAACAAAAAACTCATCATCGTTTCACACAAAACAATATATCTGCAGCTTTTGATTGGCATATTATTTTCGCGTCATCATAGCATCCCACCATGTAACCATTCTTCTTTAATCTCGTGCCTCCGCACTAAAATTCCTTATCAGTGCAATAATTTACGGTTTTGCGGGGTTGGAACTCTTTTACCTTTTTCCCTTCTACTCCGCATACCCACACACTTTGCCCGATAACATGTTGTGACCTTTCAGGATTCCAAAACCATGTTCATCCCGACCCTATACTCCTATGTACCCGCATGGTGAGTTGGGGAATTTAAAAACTACTTCGGGAAGACAGGTGAATGCAATAAAGACACAGTTTGACCATGTGGGAATTTGAGACTTAGTGAAGGGTTGCGGGACCATACGACACTTGATATCAAGGTCAAGAGTCTTACTTGGCCTATCAAAAATAATATTCTAGGGAACATACTAGGGGCCGGTCATTGTATGAATAGAAAACCATGGTAGTGGGTAGCTTATAAGTGATATGACCAACTCAATGGATCAATAGTAGAATTTAATCAATATCTAGGTGATTAGATATTCAACCAATTTATTTCAAGGCTCATCTCAAAAGAATCAAATACAAAAGGCCATAGCAATGGAATACAAAATTTACCAGTCCTAACATTATGGTCGATGGAATAGGGTATATAATTTAGCTTTATGGTTGAGGTATAAGGTATAGGGTTGAAGGTTTAGCATATGGGGTTATAGGGTCTAGGGTTTAAATGGCTTTATTATGGTTGAGGCTATCTAGTATAGGGTATAGTGTATAGATTATAAGCTTAGGGGTATTGATTATAGGGTTTAGAGTATTCAACCTATAGTTGAGGTTTTGGTGTATTCGTCTAGAGTTTAGAGTTTTTGATTGAGGGTAAAAGGTTTATGGGTGAGGGTCTTGTGTTTGTGTTTTTCTCTCACTATTCACTTCCCTTCTCTCTTTCTCATTTCCTCTTATCCCTCTATATCCTTTTTCCCAATTTATCAAAGGTTGTAAAATCTCAATGAAATTTATTTGGCTAGCGCCTAGTGCCAAATTTGGCGCTAACAATTAGGTTGCACTAAAAATGGTATTAAGGAATTGTTGACCTGTGATTCAGGCCCACATTCTTTTTTTTTGTCTAGTTTTTGCACATCATTTGACAAAAAAATGCTTTTCCATGGTGTTGACAAGTGACAAAAGCTTATTTTTCATATTTTATGACCTCTCCACCACCTTTTTATTTGTTTGACAACATAGGAGAGAAAGACCTAATGCTGTTAGATCAAATTTCAATATCTAAGTCAATATCTTCATGTTTCTATAATTCAAATACTTATTAAGTATTTTTTTAATTTATATTTTAGAATAGGAATTCTCTTTTCTTAATTTATATTAATCCTATTAGATTTACATTAGATTGAACATTGAATTTGAAGGAAGTTGCATAAGAAGATTACTTTTTGATTAGTTTAAAGGAAAAAAAACAAAAGAACATGAAATAATTTGCAATTTGTAATATCCATTTTAACATATGCATAGCTTATCTTTGTCACCTTGTCACTTAGGTCAATTGTAATCTTTTTTCATTTGATGTAATTTTTATATAATTTATGTTTAAGTTTGACTTTAATTTGATTATGTTAGCATGCACACCTAGTTAAATTGAATCATCCTTTCTTAATATGATAACGAAGTGGACAACCAACCATGTACTTAAATTGAATACTCCTTGCTTAAATTGAACCAACCTTACTTAAATTGAACCAACCTTACTTCATTAGGACTTCCCTAACTTCATTAGGACAGTCATAGATTCATTAGGAATGCCCCTTCTTATACATTTTGAGCTCTCTTCATGAGCTAACTTCATTCTTTTGTATGTGCATGTACATGTATAAATCATCATCATGTTGAGGAAACGACCAAAGAATGTAACACGGAAAGAGCGTGAAGCTAAGAATGCAAAGAAAAAAGGAAGGAATGAGGCAACTTTGTGAAGCAAGGAAATCGAACACCATAGAAGAAGACATATCAATTGAAGATGAACACGAAACATCCACCCAATCTACGAGAGAGATCAAATTGGCTTCAGAAAGGCAATGGATGCAAAACCTCCATGCAATAACATAATTGTTACCCGAAGTTAACAACATGTCAAAGGATTTTCAACAAGTCGGTTAAGGCTACCCTGTTAGGGTATTTCACAACTGTTGAAGTGGTTAAAGATCAACAGGTATATCAATGACCTGATAATAGCACTCAATGCCAATGCAGATCCGCTTAAGCTCCTCTTCACCGTCTGCACTTACACTTTGCAGATATGACTTCTCTCCTCTAGTCTGGCAAGAATCATGTATCTCTTCTCTTAGATACACACACACAAATTTTTCCAACAACAACTGAAAGAATCACAACATCGACTTTATAGGACAACAGACAAGTCGGTGGCATAAACCTTAAACCCTAAAACTGTTAGGTTAAGCAATTCAAACGGTTCAATTCTGACTGTTGAACATACTGCATTAAATGCAATAGATCTTGAATAAATCTCAAGACATTCTCCATCATTCATTATCCACCAATTTCATGGCGGCTGATAATCCATCACGCGTTTTCACCATTTACAAACTTCACACATTCCCGAGGTAGATAGGGATAGTCTTCTTCATGCAAGATCCTTCATGCGCACAAGGCTGATGTGGCAACATGGTCTATTCTTTGTTATACTGCTAACTCATAACACAAAGATCACCGATTGAGTCACACAAGCTTGAGGTACTCCAACCGGAAATCCTGAAGTGGAAACTACCTACCAATCGATAGTCATACAATGCTTCCATGTGTCGGTTCCCATGACTACATGCCAGTTCACCTTGACATGTCGGTTCACCTTGAACAAATATACTGCTTTACTTTTGCATTTATACCGGTTCTCACATATGCCGGTTCTCTCTTCATATCACATATTGACATCAATGACAACATACAATATCATTATGTCCTCATACCGGTTCACATAATGCCAACAATCTCCCCCTTTAGCATTGATGGCAACATACAAAGATATCTCTCTGCTAACTCATCTTCTCCCCAATTTCTGCAGATATCTTCTCCGCTACACTTCTTCTCCCCCTTTGACAACAATGCCAAAGTGGAGGCACAAACATCCCTGTTCCATTATGTTGCTCCCCCTAAAGATTAGCATCCTTCAACACATCAATCAAAAGAAATTTGACTATGCAATACCTGACTTATGTGGAACAAATACTTTTAATTTACCTCCTGAAGGGGTAGTACCCCCAATTCACCTCTTAAATACACAAATGTAGTCTTTGGGAGAGGCTTGGTGAATATGTCTGCTAACTACTTCTTACTGGAAACATGTTCCAGTGCAATCTCTTTATTCTGAACCTTATCCCTCAAGAAATGATACTTAAGCTCAAAATGCTTGGTTCTAGAATGTAAAACCGGATTCTTTGAAATATTGATAGCACTTGTGTTATCACAGAATATACTTACCTATTCAGATACAAGGATTTTGAAGCCATCTAATACGTGCTTCATCCAGATTGTCTGAGTGCAGCTCATGAAAGCTGCAACATACTCTGCTTTCGTTGTAGACTGAGAGATACAGCTCTGCTTCTTACTCATCCATGAGACCAGTCTACCACCAAGAAAGAATGTACCACTGGTTGTGCTTTTTCGATCATCCACATTACCTGCCCAATCAGCATTTGTGAATACTTTCAGGTTGAAATCATTGTTGTATGGGTACCACAACCCATAGTCAACTGTTCCCTTCAGATACCTAAGAATTTGCTTGACTGCAACCAAGTGGGATTCTCTTGGACTTTTTTGGAACCTTGTAGTAATGCCAACTGCATGTGCAATATCTGGTCTGCTATGCACTACATAATGCAACTTACCAATCATTGATCGGTATTCCTTCTCATCAACTAATGCGGAATCATCCTCTTTTGATATTTTGCAACCAGTCACCATCGGTGTACCAATCGGTTTGCTATCTTCCATGCCAAAGGTCTTCAACACCTCTTTGACATATTTGGACTGAGTGATAAAGATTCCATCTTTCATCTGTTGGATCTGCAGTCCAATGAAGAACTTAATCTCCCCTATGAGTGACATCTCAAACTCTTCCTTCATCTCATCAGCAAACTCATGACTCATCTTGTCATCTCCACCAAAGATAATGTCATCAACAAAAACATCACAGATCAGGATCTGATCTCCTTCAGATTTCAAGTAGATATTGCTATCTTCACTTGTTCTCTCAAATCCAATCTTCACAAGATGGGAATGTAGATGTTCATACTATGCTCTAGGTGCCTACTTTAGACCATATAAGGCTTTATGTAGCCTGCACACCATATCACTATCTTCAGATAGGGAAAACCCATCTAGTTGCTCTATATACACCTTCTCTTCAAGTACACTATTTAGGAATGCAGATTTTACATCCATTTGATATACCTTGAATCCTTTAAAAGATGCATATGCAAGAAGCATACGAACTCCTTCCAATCTGGCTATAGGAGCAAAGGTTTCTCCATAGTCTTCTCCTTCTTCTTGAGCATATCCTTTGCACACCAATCTGGCTTTGTTCCTAATCACTGTGCCATCCTCATTTAGCTTGTTTCTGAACACCCATTTGGTGCCAATGACATTTTTATGCTCCGGTCTGGGTACCAAGGACCATGTACCATTTTTCTCTATCTGGTCAAGTTCCTCTTCCATTGCCTTGATCCAATCTTCATCTTGATGAGCCTCTTTGAATGATTTAGGCTCAAATTCAGAGATCATACATGAGTTTTCTCTGATCTTTCTTCTTGTAAGGATTCCTACATCCTTATCTCCTATGATCTGCTTAGAATCATGATTCAGCTTGACATACTAAGGAATAGTCTTGACTAGTTCTTCTTGCTTTTTCTCTTCATCCTCATCTTCATCAGTATCAACATTCACCGGTTCAGGAACACTGTTACTGGTACTTGGTTGATTGACAACTGGTTCCCAAAAGGTTGCAATTGGTTCATTTACAACTTGCTCACTGCCTGTTTCCTCCGGTTTCTCAGAGGTTTCATCAACTCTCACATTGATACTTTCCATAATTCTCTGAGTCTTATTGTTGAAAGACTTGAGAGCTTTACTCTTGGTGGAATATCCTAGGAATATTCCCTCATCACATTTAACTTCAAACTTGCCATGATGTTCACTCCTCTTGATGTAACATTTGCTACCAAATACCCTAAAGTAGCTAACCACAGGTGTCTTACCGGTCCAATACTCATAAGGAGTTTTATCCTTACCTTTCTTGATGAGTACCCGGTTCATTGTGTAGATTGCAGTGCTTATTGCTTCTCTCCAAAAGGTGTGAGCTACCTTTCCTTGAATAAACATGGTTATAGCTGCTTCAACCATAGTCTGGTTATTCCTCTCTGCTAGGCCATTCTGTTGTGGAGTCCAGGGGGTAGACAGTTGCCTCTTGATGCCAAATTCTTCACAATACTTGTTGAATTCACCGGAAGTGAATTCCCCTCCTTGATTAGTTCTCAGGAACTTGATCCTTTTACCGCTTTCCTTCTCCACTAATGCTCTAAAAGCTTTAAAATTTACAAAGGCTTCAGACTTGTCTTTCAAGAATGTGACCCACATCATTCTTGAGCAGTCATCAGTGAGAATCTTGAAGTACCTATCACCCTACACACTTCTAGTTTTCATAGGACCACACAAATCAGTATGCACAAGATCAAGCAAGTTGTCAGCAGTGAAAGATTTGCCTTTAAAGGTTGAGGAAGACATTTTCCCCAATTAACACTCTCTGCATAAGGTATTATCTGGTTTGCTTAGCACCGGCAACCCTCTAACTGCTTTGATCTTACTGGCCTTTACAATGTTATCAAAGTTTATATGGTAGAGTCTCCTATGCCATATCCAGCTATCATCAAATTTAGCCATAAGACATGTACTTATATTTGCATTTAGATGAAATAGGTTACCTTTGGTCTGCATGCCGGTGGCCACCAATTCACCATCTTTTCCTTTGATTCTGCATATTCCATTCTTGAATTCCAAAGTGAGGCCACTGTCATTCAGCTAGGCAACACTCAAAAGGTTGTGCCTAAGACCATCAACCCAATACATATTGTCAACACTACTCTTTCCATTCAGAGAGATGGACCCTTTTTCTTTAACCATACATGTGCATCATTGCCAAAATGAACCACACCACCATCATACTCTTCCAAGGATAGAAACTTGCTCCGGTCACCAGTCATATGGTGAGAGCAACCACTGTCAATAATCCACTCATTGGAATTATCAAAGTGGGAGACAAGAGCCTTCTTGTCTGACACATCTTCCTTTACAACAACAAACACAATGTCTTCATTCTCTTCATCTTTTGATTCCTCATCTGTGACACCTTCATCAACTGCAACAAAACAGTTTCTCTGGTTTCCTCCTTTGAATTTCTAGAATCTTTCCGGTTTATCCTTGTTATCACTATCAGGACAGTTCATAGCAATATGTCCTATCCGGTTACATGAAAAACATTTCAAAGGGAGCTTACCTCTGTATTTACCGGTTCCTTTTGGAAGTTTCCTGGCAAGAAGAGCTTCAAATTCCATCAGAAACTCCTCATCATCCATTACTCTACTTTGTCTTGGTTCACCACTAGTGCTTGCTTCTTTTCCTTTCCTAGATGGTACAACAAAGCTCTAAAAGTTGATTCAGTCTTTTGAACACTGCCATCAAAACTATTTAGCTCACAGGCTATCAACTTTGCTATGATGGAGTCCAAGGATACCTTAGTCTTGTCTATTGATCTCAGCTCCTGAATAGCAACAACCCTTATTGCATAGACCGGCAATAGGGATCTCAGGACTTTGCTTACCACAATGGAATCTTCCATTTTACCACCTGCACTCTTGATATCTCTGACAATAGTTTTGATTCTAATACCATACTGTTGAATGGTTTCACCTTCAACCATTCACATGTCTTCAAACTTTCCTCTAAGGCTTTCTTCCTTAGCTTGTTTTACATGCTCATCACCTCCATAGATATTTTCAAGAGCATCCCATACCTCTTTGGGATTTACCTTATCTTGGATATCAATGAACTCAATATCAGATAAACTACTAATTAGGGCTTCCACAACTTACCCTTTCTCCTATATCTCTCTCTTTTGATCATCGGTGAGAGTACCGGTAGGGGCAACATACGGATTCTCAACATAGCTCCAATGTTGAGCACCCATGCTTCTAATGTATATCTTCATTCTATCTTTCCATATACTGAAATTTTCTTTGTTAAACTTTGGACCTTCCCTCTTCATCATTACAACAGGATCTTTCCCTCAAGTGGTTAAGCTTACAACACAGAGGACCTAGAGGATGCTCTGATACCAATTGATAACTTAATGATGAATGAATAGTACCAAACTGGTACTGAGAGGGGGGGGGTGAATCAATACATGCAAAAACCCAACCTTAAACCGATTTGTCAACTAACACTTATGCACTAACAGACAAACAGCAGCACTGGTCCTTCAACAGAGTTCAACCTGCAAAACCCAATATAACTGATACAAGCAAAGACCGGTTGACACTTATCTTCTCTTATAATCTAACTCTTCATTCCCATTTCATCCTAATGCATGAACAGGCAATCTACCATCAAAGATGTACATATTACAACAAGATCAACATGCATCACCACTTAATCAGAAAACAATCATAACATCACATGAAGAAAGCATCACACATGACACACACATTTTTTCACGTGGAAACCCAACTGGGAAAAACCACGGTGGGGATGAATACCCACAAGCTGTTTTTGAACTATTTAGAAGTCCGCTCTGTTAGAAGCCTTGTCTAGTTAAAGACAGATACAATAGGTTCTATTAGGAACCGATCCTGTTAGGGATCACCTGGTTAAGGGATGGCTATAATACTCGGTTAAGGGTACCTTGTTAGAGGATTTCAAGAACTCAATAGCTAAAGGATATCAATGACTCACTAGCTTCGAGTTACCCTGTTAAAGGATTCTCAACAAGCCGCTTAAGGCTACCCTGTTAGGGGATTTCACAACTATTGAAGTGGTTAAAGATCAATAGGTATATCAATGACCTAATAATAGCACTCAATGCCAATGCAGATCAGCTTAAGCTCCTCTTCACCTTCTGCACTTACACTCTGCAGATATGACTTCTCTCCTCTAGTTTGGCAAGAATCACATATCTCTTCTCTTAGATACACACACACAACTTTTGTCAACAACAACTGAAAGAATCACAACATCAACTTTATAGGACAACAGACAAGTCGGTGGCATAAGCCTTAAACCCTAAACCTGTTAGGTTAAGAAATTCAAATGGTTTAATCCTGACCATTGAACATACTGCATTAAATGCAACAGATCTTGAATAAATCTCAAGACATTCTCCATCGTTCATTATCCACTGATTTCATGGCAGCTGATAATCCATCACGCATTTACAAACTTCGCACATTCCCGAGGTAGATAGGGATAGTCTTCTTCATGCAAGATCCTTCACGCACACAAGGTTGACGTGGCAACACGATCTGTTCTTTGTTATACTGCTAACTCATCACACAAAGATCACCGATTGAGTCACATAGGCTTGAGGTACTCCAACTGGAAATCCTGAAGTGGAAACTACCTACCAACCGGTAGTCATACAATGCTTCCATGTGTCAGTTCCCATGACTACATGCCGGTTCACCTTGACATGCCGATTCACCTTGAACAGATATACCGCTTTACTTTGGCATATATACCGGTTCTCACATATGTCGGTTCTCTCTTCATATCACATATTGACATCAATGACAACATGCAATATCATTATGTCCTCATACCAGTTCACATAATGCCAACATGAGAATTGACAATTTCTCGTATCATTGGTCATAAACATCATCAATATCCACTAAGTCGTACAATCAAAGCATTTTTAACCATGGCTCTAATTCTAAATGTTATATGTATCTTTGATTAGCCGATTGTCCTTCAATGCTCACCTCTTTATGTCGGCTGTCTTGAGATGTTTCCAAAATTTACCCATCACCCAACCACATTAAATGTATCTTGCCACCCAAGTTGACATCATTTGGCTTGGTATTTCTTTAGTTCTCGTGCAAAGGTTCGAGAGATTTTGTAGTTGCCTAACTGGATGAAATTTTCCATTTTCTAAGATGTAATCTACTCAAAGATATGAGAAGTACATCTCCTTAATGACATATTAAGGGGCTAAAGCATGCAAAGCTACTGACACAATTTTTGAATGAGGATGATATTATTTTTCACAGCCAAAATTTAATGAGTTGATGGCCCTGTACATAAGGGAAGGAGAAAATTTCCAAATTAATTCTTTCTTTAGGGAGGACCTCAACCTATTCACCAATATAGAAATTTGGGCACTATTTTATGTAAGGCAATTGATGAGATCCTCTTGTGTGGCATCTACACTATCTAATGGAGGACATGGAGGGTTTTGGGGTGGCAGTGGTTGTTGAGGAGCAGTATTTTGGGATTTTGTGGCTATGGAGCAACGTCTTGAGGGTTTTTTTGTTGTTCATGTGCAATGTTTACAGGGTTTGCTTGTGTTGCTTGTGCAGTAGGAGGTCTTTGTTGTCTATTTCATTTTTGGGCATTGCTTGTAGAATCTGACATCAAATTAATAAAAACAAAAATTAAATCAATTAAAAAACCCTACTTCAATTAAAAAAATAAAAACAAAAATCAAACCAATCAAATCTTACCTGTTCGACGGGGTGCCATTGTTGAAAATTGCTCTTAATGCTGGAAAATTCCAAAATGATTCCAAACCCATGTGGGTTTTGTGATTTTTTGGCTTCCTTTTGCTACTGCTCCATGTTTTTTGGCGTTCAATATGGCCAAAATCTGTAGGTGGCCACTTTTTTGTTCACCATCTTGGTGCACTTACCCCTTTATTGATAAGTTTGATACATGTAGCATGGTTGCACTTTATGGGTTGATATGTGATTGGCATGAGTTAACTAATGTTGTTTATACCTTAGAGGTATGAATGTTTGAATGTGACATGTGTGATGGATATAATTTTTTAATCATGTGTGGGTTCTTTTCGTTATGACTATAGCTTGAAGCCTTTGTTATAACATTGGATTTGATGCTTGTGTTCTTGGATTGGTACATCTTAAATTTGTCTTGTTCCTTTTCTTTCATAGCTAGTATGTTACAAATTAGAGGAATTCTCTCTTGAGATGGTGTTCACTTTGGTTTTATTGCAGGTATCTTGATGGAGCATGAGAGCATGTTGAAGATTCATGTGGTTTCATGTATGGCTATGATCATGTATTTCATTGATTAACCCTTATGTAATGAATAGAACAAGTGTAAGAATGTTTGGATAAGGTGTTGTACACATTGCATAATATTAATAATGTATTATGTATTATGCATTATGTATTATGTATTATGTATTATGTATTATGTATTATGTATTATGTATTATGTATTATGTATTATGTGTGTGGTACACTTAGGGGGAGCTAGATGGACATGCATTGCTAGGAGTTAACATTCTTGGGTCCAATTTATGTGTTGTATTGTAACATTGGAAACAATATTTAATGTGGGTCTCAAATTTGAGAAATGTATTTAAATTAATATTGGGGAAATATTAATAAAGTGAAAATTAGTACCCAATATTAAATGTAGGGTTAATGGTTTGTGAACTCATGGTTTTGAGTCATATGGTTTTACTTTACCACTAGTTGTATTTGTGTGAGCTTGATTCTATATAAGCAAGCATATTTTTAGTGGTAAGTTTGACTAGATGAGTTGGTTGTCATTACATTGAGTCTTTCTAAGGAGTGCATATGTGAAGAATGACATGGGATGTACAAATTCATGCTTGGACACATAGAGAATACATCAAAGGGCTTGATGTTTCAAAAGTATTAAATGACTTTATAAGTGCTTTGTATTGGTTTATGTCTAAATAATATGATGGAGTATGGATGATTTTGGAGGCTAGGTTTTTCCCTCATGAGGGTTTTCTCAAGATATATCTTATTGGCCTATCTGCTTGATCTATGCATAATGGTTACTTTGAAAGCTTGTATGTATCCTTTTCTCTTATGGGTTATGTAAGAAATGTATTAAATGAAACTACGCATGAAGCATGATTTCCTAATAATAATTGATCTTTTTTAGCTTGACTGAAGTTCATTCCTAATTGTACTACCATGTGGAGTGTTATTTGGCAATACTACCTTTTTTTATATAAACCAACTCATAGGGTGTGAACCCTATAGTGGTTTTCCATGTTGTTCTATAGGCCCAAATGAATTTAGGTAACCTAGTAGCCCAATCCCTTTAGTGAAGCCAAACAATATTTTCTAGTATTGCATAAATCTCTTTGTTAGTCACCTCAACTTGGCCATTATATTGTGGAGGACAAGGTGTAGACTTTTTATGCTCGATCTCATATTCTTTCACTAGTTGATTCAAGACCTTGGTTTGAAACTATTCCTCTAGGCACATCATATCTTGTCAATGTTTCCTCATAGAAAAATGTAGCTAGCTTTGTATCTCTAACTGTCATCAAGAATTTGACTTCCACATACTTGGTAAGGAAATTAGTGCAAACCAGTATATAAGACTTGGTGTTTGATGTAGTCTCTATTCGACCAATAAAATAAAGGCTCGAATCAAGAATTGTGGTTGTAAAGGAATCTCATCACTTCTAGTTGGTGTTCCCATCCTATGATAGTGGTCACGTCATCTGGTGTACTAAGTGACATCTTTATATATACTAGGACAATAGTACCCTATGTTGATGAACTTTACTGTTATTCTGTTGGCTACAAATTTTCACCACAAGGCTCATCATGACAAGCATTAATAATGTCAAATACTACATACTCTGATATATTTGCACATAACTTTTTTAGGCCCTATGTAGAACAAATAACCAACTATCAACAAATATGGAAAATTGCATTCAACCAATTGATTATTTTCTCTTGGTGATAAGTGTGGGGATTTTCTCCATACAACCATATAGCTAGCTATGTATCCATACCAAGGTGTGTTAATTGTTGGTCCAAATAAATGTTCATCGGGGAAATAGGGTATGTGCACCAAGATAAGGTATCAAAAGGGGGTCTTAAGATGCCACTTTGTTTCTTAAATCAACAAAGTCTAAACTTTAAAGATTATTTGAACATAGTTACACTCCAAATTTGAAGACGCAACAAGAACATGAGTCAAAATTCTGCAAATCTACTTTCTCAACTACTAATTTATTTTAAAAATGGAGGCAATTAAGGGTTTCAAAAAGGGGGGCCACAAAAAGTGGTCCTTTTTTTATGCAAAAAACATAACATAGTGTTTGTTGTGCCCCCCTAAAATGTGTACCTTTTTTTAGAATTTTTAAAATTGCTCCAATGAGAAATTATCTAACACCTCGTAGTTTAGGTTAGATTTTTCGACTAATTTTTTAATGAGTATATGATTTTTTATTCATTTTTTAAGTTCACACATCTTGAAAAATAGAAATTTGAGCGTGCTCCCCCATAAAATCATTGGAAACTAAACAAAAATCAATTTTTTTTTAAAGTATGTAGAATAGAGTCTAGTTTCTAGAAATGTAAGTTGTTACAAATTTCAATGAATGAGTAAAAAACTATACCCAAAATAGCACATGTTAGTTTTTAACAAAATACTAACATAATAACAAAATAAATTAAAGATGAAATCCTTAACAAAAGTAAAATGTGAACCATATTACATGTTTGTATAGCTAAGAGAGAGCTTAATGATATTACGGTGTTTTTTATAGTTGCATTGAAACACGTACAAACTCGATGGATAACATGATGATAAATATGTAAAAAATTTCAATCTTTTCATAAAAACATGTCTCTATCTTGAAATGGACATCCAAACCTTTGGGTTGGGTGCCCAAGTAAAATCTGACCCATAGGTCTAGTGTTTCCCAATACAAACAATTTGGCATACACCAAATATGGTGCTTGCCCTATTTGGCATGCACCAAATTAAAAAAATGGACTTTACACATTTGGCTAGCACAAAATTTGGCACTAGCCAAATATGAAAAGTCCATTATTTGCATTTGGTGAGCACTAAATATGGTGCTAGCCAAATGTTTAGAATTGAAACAATGTCTCTGATTCTCACTATCTTTTTGAGTTTAATTTAATGTTTGCAACTCAATTCAAACTCAACCTCTCTCTCCCAACCTTTGTACCTCACATTTCCTCCTTAGCCCCATCTTTACCCCTGCCTCCCTCTCACATTGTTTCTCTCAATCACTACCTATTCCTCCCACTATATCTCTCCCTATCTATAGGTATCTCCCTCCCTCTTTGCGTCAGTACCTATCCCTCCCTGTGTCATTAACTATCTCTGTCTCCTCTATCTATATTAACTCTATCTCTACCTCTTATGTCTCTCACCCCTCTCTCCCTAGGATCTAAGTATGTCACATCTATATCTTTCCCCCCTATTCATTTCCCTCCCTCTCCACTTCTCCCCCCTACCTATTTGTGCCTCTTTCTCACTTTGTGAACTCTCTCTCCCTCACCTATCTACCTTTACCTTCTCTAGGTCTCTAAATAAATCACTATATACCTCTCCCTAACTCCCTCTCCATCTCTATAGATATGCATCCATGTATCATTACCCACCTCTCAAGGTATCCCCTTCTATCCTTCTCACATCAATCTCTCTCCCCAGTTAGGTCTCTCACCTTTATCTCCCCCTCTAGATATCTCATTGTTCGCAATATGCTGGATTTGCTGAAGTGTTGTCATTGATATCAACACTGTATCCCAGTTGGATTGGATCTATTCCGATTAGTCTTGGTGATCATTTCGGTTCTCATTGTGATTATGATTTGGTATGATCAGATCTCTGGAATCAGTTTTGGATGCTTATTCTGGTGGTTAGATTCTTTCTATACTTTGGTGGTTTCATGATTTGGTTATCTCTTTTGGTATTTCTGGTTACCGATTGGTTTGTGCCTTTCCTGACTAGCTTTTGGCTTTACCGACTTTTGGCATTCTCGGTTAGCTTTACCGGTATGTTGTTTTGGTGACTTGGTCAGTGGATTTTGGGTTCAACTTATGGAATCAGTTTCTATTATGTTGTTGGTGCTTCTTGACCATATCCCGAGCATTTGGTGACTTTGCATTGGATGTTGTGCTACTCTGGTGATCCTATTTAGATCTAGTTAAACTTTCACTGAGGGTTTCTACCAACAATTGAAGCATGTTGAATTTTGGTCTTAGCAGAATCCTCGATGGATATAATTGTTTGGTTACTTGATTTAGGTCCATGTTATGTAATGTAAATCATAATATTGGTCCAGTGGTATCATGTGATTAAATTTTTGTAATTATGGGTTTTTGGGTTTAAGGTTTATGTCATGCCCAAACTTTTGGGCACAAAAACAGAACAATTTTTTTTTTTTTTTTTTTTTAAACAACATAACTCATAACATAGTCTACATCAAAGGGGATCAATAGAGTTTTGTCTTATCTAGGATGTAAATAAAATTGTTTACTAAGGTTGGGTTAATTAACCAACTCGAACGAGCGACTTTAATTGGTGGAGATTAATCAGTGTCATGGATTAGTTAGCTATCTCAATTACCTTAATTAAGTTGTCGCTAATAAAAATGAGGGTTAATTGGTTATCTTAATGTATTAATTCATTCCCGATCATATAATGATAATGCTATTAATTAATTGACGCACATGCAAATTTATTAGTTAAATCCAACCGATAAGGGTTCGAATTCCTATAATGCCATTTGCCCACTAAAACCGATATTAAGCTAAAGCCAATTCTAACTTCCCTAAACCCTTAATTTTGACGATTTAATTTTAATCCGACCAAAACCGGTCTCAAGGGCTTATGGTTCATAAAATTAATTTATAATTTCTCCTTTTTAAATTTTCCCCATGCACAATATAACCTAACGCCCAAATAAATTGAGGAAAATCTATTGATTAATTAAATAAATTAATATGATTTAGTGTATAGTGTTCCAAATATATTAACTCTTCACTTTTAAACCCCTTTGAATTAACTATATTAAATTTTAATTCTCTAAAGAATATAAGCATATAATAATTTGATTATTTAAATAACCTTAATTATTAATTAAAATGTTAAAACTTAAAATCAAATTTCAAAATTCTTTTAAAAAAAAGAAATTCCTTATTCATAAAATGCTAACCCTAACCCGAAATTGGGTTAGGGTTGCATTTCTATTTATTTCCCACTTTTATTTTATTTCTTATTAATTTATACCCTAACCCGAAATGGGTTAGGGTTTATTATACCACATTTTTTTTTTGTTTAGTGTGTGTGTGTGTGTGTGTGATTGTAGGTACGGGGACGGATTAGGGCACGGTGGCCATGGACATGGCGAAGGTTTTTTGAAGAGGGAAGGAGCGGAGGTAGTGGCATGGGCTTCACCAGACACCGCTGTGCGTACACACAGTGGCGAATGGTATTACCGCCGCCCACTGTGTATACACACAGTGGCGGGGCGCCGTTCACTGTGTGTAGCACAGTGGCGGCCGTGGTCGTTCCACTGTGTCTACACACAGTGCGGTGCCTCCCGCGCCGCCCACTGTGTGTAAACATAGTGGCTCGGCCATGAGCTCCCGATTTCCCTTTTTTTTTTTGTTTTATTTTTTTTTTATGATGTTTTTTTTTATAAAATAGTATATATATATATATAAATATATATATACATATATATATATATATAAATATATATATTTATATGTATATATATACACTGCCATGTCCAGAATATATACATATATCTCTTTTTTTTTAATATGAAAACAGTTTAGGGCCTACTTGTATGTTTCCATCTGGGTATGTTTTCAGATGTAGGGATATATATATATATATATATATATATATATATATATATATATATATATATATATATATATATATATATATATATATATATATATATATATATATATATATATATATCAACCTAATAGGGTTAGGAAGCTTATTTGGTTAATTTTATCACAGAAGCATGCAACCCCTATATATTTTTTTTGTAACAGAAATACACATAAGTCTTACTTTTCTTTTTATATTTAAAAACTTTGCAGGAAGGGTTAAAATAATGGCAGCTTATGCTTTAACTGAATATTTCATTTCCTAGGTGTATATTATTTCAATGTGCAGCATTTAGAAGATATCTCTTTTTTTAAACAGTCATACAACATGTTTTCTACAGCAATCTACTTGTGTTTAAATACTAGTTTTCAGCTATGCCTAAACAGAGATAAAAGTAACAAAATAACAATATTCAAATACTACAGAAATTTACTTATTCACACATTTCATTTCTCCCATCTTTTTTTTAATTTTTTTTTATACATATTTCTTTACTTAAAATTGCAGAAATAAATAGAATACAAAACTCATTATGAAACAGAATTAAATTTATTTACAACAGCATTGTAGATTTCAGAAATTTATAAATTGCACTCTTCACATAGTAATTTCAAATACAAATTCATCTATTACAATGGGAGGGAATAACTCAACTGATTCCCTCATTCCAATAATGAGGACTCAAGTACAATAGTACATTTCTTTATACAGAAAATGAAAGAAAACAACTTAAAGCTCTTTATTTACTTTTTTTTTTTGCAACAATTCATAAGATTACATTTTTGCTTTTCTGCATCTAAATAGGAAATCTGAATCTGAATAAAAATCTGCAACTCCTAGGTTCTTTTCCCAGCAACCTGCATATAAAATTTTAGGGTTGTGACCATGGGATGCTCACCTCCCAACCTAGGCTTACCAGAAGCCACCCCCGAGCTTGGAGAATCAAGGCCTAGACGGGGTTACAACCAAGCAATACAACAAGAAAGGGGAAAAGAAATCAACACAACAGACACATCCCTTCCCAAGCTGATACTCCATCACAAAATGTGATGCCTTACTAGGGTGGAAGTGGACCAAGTACCCTAGGGGAGAAATCTGCTAGATAGAACTTACAGCCAACTCATGGCATCCATGAAAGCATAACCAAAAATCATCCTTAATCCCTACACCCTTATGACCCCCAAAAAGGCAAAAATGCCATATTTGCACCCCCTTATGACCCCCAAGTGAAATAACACAAAGAAAAGCAGCAAGGGTCTCATGGACAGACCCTTGAGATCACTCTCATAATGAGAGCCTCTCACCCTGAGGGCTGTCAAGCTCCTTCCACCCCCAAGACCAATCTTTCCTCCCAAGGAAAGAATGGTCTTGAACACTCCCCAAACACAACAATACATAAAACAGAAATAAGCAAGAAATCACATAGATTTTTACAAGTACAACACAAATAAAGAAATAAAACAATTTCCATTCAAGCATTCTAGAACATTTTTACATTTACATAAGAGGGAAAAGTAACACCAACCTTGACTTGCCAAGGAAAAACTAGGGGAAAGCTTGATGAAGAGCTGCCCAATCCTCAATTCTTTTTCTGCAAATCCTTAGCCCCAAATTTTCTATCCTAAAACTGGTTTTTTTTCCTCCAAAATTTCTCCAAAAATCTCCAAGGATGGAGAGTGGGTGATTAGCTCACTAAGCTTCCATTCTTAGCCTAAGAAGCCCTCTCTCACTCCTTCCAACCTCTTGGATAGAGTGAGGGATCCCCCATTGGATTGGTCTTCCCTAGGTCTTACACACTCCCTAACCTAGGTACCTAGAGAAGGGAAAAGGAATGGGGAAGAGGGATTACTCCCTTCAAGAAGGTTATCCTACCAAGGATGACACTCCTATAGATGGAATTCGTCCATCTTGGGAAAACCACTTTTTTGGGTGGTTAAACAAGTCCTAAGGGAAAGACACATGGCCAATTTGGGCCTTCACCCATAGGTACCCTATGAGGCCTAATATAAATGCTCTAAAATTGACTCTAGGAGTTGATTTGACCCTCAAAAAGTCCACCTAAAGTTAACCTACGGGTCAACTCTGAGTTGACCCTCCTTGTGGCTCACTAACCTAGATTTCTTGGTTCCTTCAAGGATAATTAGGAGATATAACAATTAACAAAAATAAAACTCTCCAAAAAGGTGACATGACAAATTGCCAACACAACATACTACATAGGTGTCAAGTGACACTACAAAATAATTCCACATCACAATACACACGTGGCAATTGTCCCTTAAACGATTTAAACAATTCAATAAATACAATTTACACTCATGCAACATTTTACATTTACGAATAAAATATACATACGGGGTGTTGCCTCTCCAAATAGACAACCCCTGGTTTTACGAATGCACATAGGCCTAGGCTTGATTCTCCATAATGTTTCCATGGTCACATGGATAATTTCCTGCACATCTCAATTTAAACATTAGTACTTCCCAATAGCCTCATATAATATAAAACACATAATTAGAATACAATACATTCATTCTGCAAAGACTTGTCATTATAGAATATGATTTGTCACAAATCAAAGCAATTCATCATAATCCTCAAAATTTGATCCATCTACAAGAAATGCAAACATATTTCTAGCATTATAACAAATCCTGAAATTCAGATAATAACATACATCATCACAATGTTACCCTAGTCTAGAATCATATAATATTCTATAATCCACAAGGCATAGAAATGGAGCATCAATATATATCAATATTACCAAAAATCGTGGGACCATATAAAGTTCTGTATCCATAGTGTGTCAAAACTAGCATCCATAAAAGTTCCAATATGAAAATAACTGAAGAGATAGGATGGGTCGGGGTAGGGCCTCACAGTTTAGCTGACCCTATCAATAAGGTTGATGATCTTAATTTATAGGTGACTTATTCATGTAATTTGGTATGCAATGGTTATGGCTGGTTAAGTTTGCTTTATCAGAGAAAGGATTATGTGTGAATAAAGTCATATCATTCAGGAGAAGGTTGGAAAGGTTTTATATGGTGAAGCAGAGATTAGTGCTTAACCAGAACTGTATCAGGCATTAGTAGATGCTACTTTCATAGTTCATTTCTTTCCGGATTGTAGTCTGATGATTTTGTAGGTCAATGAGGCTTCCCTTTGTGATGAGTAGTGCACTCTAGGCTATTGGCCTTTCTGCATGTGCAGACCCCATTGTGATTATTCATAATATTACTGCAAAGTATTCATCTGACTGTGGGTAGGGTTTCCCACCATGGTTTTTCCCTTTCCGGGTTTTCCACGTCAAAATATTGGTGTTATGTGTGTTGTGCTTTCATGATATATCTTTCATTGTGTTGTTCTCCAGTATATAGTTTATAATGAATTAATTGTTGTTATTGTTAGTAAACTGATTCACCCCTCCTCTTAGTTTATTGTTGGTATCAGTACATTCCAACACTCACCTCTCTAAATCTATCTCTTTAGTTATATTCCTCTCTTTCTACCTTTTTTCTCTATCCCCTCTTACCCATCTCTCTATGAACTAGATCTCCTCTTCTCTCTCTCCCCTCACCTTTGTCTCCCCTCCTTCTCTCAGTACCTCTTTATTCCCCTCTTATTCTCTCTTTCCCCTCTTACCCCTCTGTCGTTTCATTCTTCTATCCCTCCTCTTCTTTATCCCTCCCCTCTCTAGGTCTCACAATCCCTTTATTCCCATATCCCTCTCTACCCCCCTGCATCTCTTTCCATTTCTCACCTCTCTTGCCTCTCTAGGTCTCTCACTCACTTTCTTCCTCACTAGATCCCCTCTCTAGGTTTGTCCCTCCCTTTCTTCCCCTCTCCCTCTCTATCTCTCTCACCCTCCTTAAACCCCCATCTCTCCTCTCTCTCCCCTCTCTTCCCCTCTATGTCCTCTAGGTATCTCACCTCTCTTCCCCATCTCTACCTCTCCCTTAATCCCCCTTATCTCTCTCTCTCTCTATTTTTTCTTCTATCCCTCCTCTTATTTCTCTCTCCCCTCTCTAGGTTTGTCACTCCCTTTATTCCCCTATCCCTCTCTACCTCACTCTCCAAACGAATAGCCCATCTATTTCCCTCTCTCACCTCCCTTGTCTCTTTGGGTCTCTCCCTCACTTTCTTCATCACTCCCTCCTCTCTCGAGGTCTCTCCCTCACTTTCTTCCCCTCTCCCTCTCTATCTCCCCCACCATCCTTAAACCCCCATCCACTTCTCTCTCCTTGAGCTAGTTATCTCACCTCTCTTCCTCTCTATGTCCTCTCTCTCTAAGTCTCTCACTCCCTCCATGTTTACCTCTCCCCCAATCTCTTCTTATTCCTTTAGATATCTTTTTTTAATTTTTTATCTCATTATAACCCTTGTTACCTTCTCTAGTTCTCTCACTCCCATGATTTCTAACACCCTCTCTCCCCCCCCCCTCCTTACCCCGATCTCTACCTCTCTCTCAATCCCATGACCTATCTCTTTGTTCTTCTATTCCTCCTCTTTTTTCTCCCTCCCCTCGTTAGGTGTTTGACCCCCTCTATTCCTCTATCCCTCTCTTTCTCTCACCCTCCATCGTTACCCCATCGCTTTCCCTCTCTCACCTTTCTTATGTCTCTAGGTCTTTCCCTCACTTTCTTCCTCACTCCCTCCCCTCTCCAAGTCTCTCCCTCCCTTTATTCTCCTCTTTACAACACCCTCTTTGTGCCCTTTCTCTTTATCTCCCTTTATTTCTCTTCCTATTTCCCCTCTCCTTTTCTATCTTTCCCTCCCTCCTTAAAATTGCATGCCTCACTTCCCTCTTGCCTTTAGGTCTCTCATCTTCACCTTCTTTTCCTTCTTTATTTCTCTTCCTCCCATGATTTATAACACTCTCTTTTCACCTCTCAATAAACTCCCTCTCTTTATCTTCCTATTTCCTCTCTCCCTCTCCTTCCCCCCCTCGCTCCTTAAACCCCCATATCACCACTCACTCCCCTCTCTCTCTCTCTCTCTCTCTCTCTCTCTCCATGTGTACCTTCAATAAATCCATTTTATTCACCTATCCATTTCTATCCCCCCTCCATCCTTACCCCTATCTATTTCCCTCTCCGTCTCTCCTCATTCCCTAGTTCTATCACTCCCTCCATGTCTCTCTCTCTCTCTCTCTCTCTCTCTCTCTCTCTCTCTCTCTCTCTCTCTCTCTCTCTCTCTCTCTCTCTCTCTCTCTCTCTCTCTCTCTCTCTCTCTCTCTCTCTCTCTCTCTCTCTCTCTCTCTATTCTTTTTTCCCTCATCTTCTTTCTCTGTCCCCTCTTTAGGTCTCTCATAAGGAGAAATGAAATTTCTAGGTTGTGGGAAAGAAAACCTAGAGTATACAATCTACACCATCAACAAACTAGAGACAAGAAAACACAACATAACAAGGCCCTCATAGCCTTCTTCACTTCGAGCTCTACCCGACTCAGGAGGATGTTCCTATTTTCGACTTGTAAACATTGTAAACTTATAAACTTCTATGGTTATGTAGGTATATAAATGATAGACATTTCTTAGTATGAAAAGGTATTTTGATATATACTCTACATGCATCCCTAATTTTAGTAACTTTAAAATTCGACTAAGAAAATTGTTTGTGCAATGCATGGAAAAGGTAAAAGGGAATACCTAATATTTACTTAGAAATCAGCTCCTCACCGTCCTAAAAGAAAGATTGAAAGGAAGGAACTATAAATTGATTAATTGAATGATCCTAGAAACATTTTCTAGGCAAAATACACATACCAATGTGTATTTAAGGGAACAAAGTCATACCCACAAAATAAATTATAAAATAAAGTTCTAATTAGGGAATTCTCAGAATGCTAATGCCTGACATTGACATAATTTCGGTGGTAAATTGTATCCAACCATTCTTGTTAATCCTATGAATATTTATTAAATCCATTGTGAGTTGCATACAAAATTTGACTCCTTGCTTGAAGGAAATCCATAAACAAAATCACACAATAATAGAAAGATATCAAGACAATCTAATATATCCTTAATATATAAGTTTGTATAAATTCAGAAAATACACAAGGAGACAGTATTTGCAACATTAAAACATTATTTTCATTACTAATTTATTTTTACAATATGGAAGTAATGTATTCCTTCTCTACAAGATTACTTAGAAACCCTAAATTAGCAAAGCACTGCTTCTACCCGCCTAGAAAGAATTTTTTTCCAAATACCCCTTTTGAAGCCTTGGTATTCCTTTTGTAACAATAAGGAATGCTTAAGCTTCAGGCTGGTTACATGTGTTCCATTTTACCTTTGACATGTTTTAGATTATAGAGAAGAAAACGCTCATCGCCCATCTGATAAAGGACAAAAATGGTCGTGCATACAAGTAGATACCTGGGTGAAGAATATAACCTTGTTGAAGTCCTGATACTTTGAATCATGCTAGCACCACACCAGTGGAATACTTGCATAACACAAGCTATCAGAGACACTCATCAGACTAGAAAGGGGATTTTTGTTGCCCCGCAAAAGAGAGATCCCAAAAGCTAGAGGATGAAAATATGGAACAAAAGAAATAACCGAGAAAGTGCAAGGAGAAGCTTATAGAGCAATATTTTAAGCAGAGTAGGGGTTGCAACTTCCAAACACAAGATGAATTTCAGATACTATGTATTTGAACAATCGATCCCCTGCCTTTATTGCTCTCCTTCTTTTTCCCTCATCCACCTAGTCGCTTGGTGGTGAAGGGATGAAGATAGGTAACTCACGAAAGGTGGTTTCAAATGGAAAACAAATTTTGATATCCCTTTTGTTACCTCCTAAGATTTGAATATCCCTTTGGCTACAAAGTGACCTATTGAAATATTCTCCAACCTGTATCATAGAACCTACATCTTGTGAATTCACAACCCTTTGTACATGAATGTTCCATATCTAGGACTTTCTTCGATCTGGTGTCAATATGAGCCCCAACATAGTACTTAATATATGGTTAGTATCCATAACTTGTGGGAGTTATATCCTCCTAAAACAGGCCTAGTTTTATGCGTGAAACTGGTCTTTTCAGATTTTACTCTTGTCAAGAGATTAAAACACGCTCTTATCAACTATATCCCTTAACTTGGCTTTCTTGAACAACACTCCAACATTTAAGAGTCATGCAACTTTAACATCACTGCTCCAAATTCCTAAGGGTCTTCACACATACAAACTTATGATCATTCTTCCTGGAGAGAATCCTGAGTGAGCGATTTGCAAGGACCGATTCCTCCCTTGAAAAATCACTACCTATGTTACCAACACCTTCCACATGCTTTCCCTTGTTTATCTTATCTGTTTGATCTTTATTTTCCTTGGAAAGTTCATAAATCTTTGACCATCCTGATTATAGTCCTCTTTTGTTTGTCATGGCACCATAGAGCAACAAAAAACTCATCACCATTTCACACACAACAATATATCTCCAACATTTGATTGGAATATTTTTTTCATGTCATCATAGTGTCCCACCATGTAACCATTCTTCTTTAATCTCGTTCCCCCGTACTGAAATTCCTTATCAATGCAATAATTTACGACTTTGCGGGGTTGGAAATCTTTTACTTTTTTCCCTTCTACTCTGCATACCCACACACTTTTCTCGATAACATGTTGTAACCTTGCAGGATTCCAAAACCATATTCATCCCAACCCTATAATGTTGTATACCTTCATGGTGACTTGGGGAATTTAAAAACTACTTTGGGAAGACGGGTGAATACAATAAATACACAGTTTGATCATGTGGGAATTTGAGACTTAATGAAGGGTTGCAGGACCATATGACACTTGATATCAAGGTCAAGATTCTTACTTGGCCTATCAAGAATAATATCCTACGGGACATACTAAGGGTCGGTCATTGTATGAATAGATAACCATGTAGTGGGTAGCCTATAAGTGATACGACCAACTCAATGGGTCAATAGTAGAATTTAATCAATAACTAGGCACTTAGATATTCAACCAGTTTCTTTCAAGGCTCATCTCAAAAGAATTAAATTTGGAAGGTCATAGCAATGGAATACAAAATTTACCAATTCTAACACTATGGTCGATGGAATAGGGTATATAATTTAGCTTTATGGTTGAGGTATAAGGTATAGGGTTGGTGGTTTAGCATATGGGGTTTAGGGTCTAGGGTATTGGTATAGGGTTTAAATGGCTTTTTTATGGTTGAGGCTATCTAGTATAGGGTATAGTGTATAGATTATAAGCTTAGGGGTATTGATTATAGGGTTTAGAGTATTCAACCTATAGTTGAGGTTTTGGAGTATTCGTCTAGAGTTTAGAGTTTTTGATTGAGGGTAAAAGGTTTATGGGTGAGGGTCTTGTGTTTGTGTTTTTCTCTCACTATTCACTTCCCTTCTCTCTTTCTCTTTTCCTCTTATCCCTCTCTATCATTTTTCCCAATTTATCAAAGGTTGTAAAATCTCAATGAAATTTATTTGGCTAGTGCCTAGTGCCAAATTTTGTGCTAGCCAAATAGGTTGCACTAAAAATGGTAGAAAGGAACTGTTGACCTGTCATTCAGGCCCACATTCTTTGTTTTTGTCTAGCTTTTGCACATCATTTGACAAAAAAATGCTTTTCCATGGTGTTGACAAGTGACAAAAGTTTATTTCATATTTTATGACCTCTCCACCACCTTTTTATTTGTTTGACAACATAGGAGAGAGAGACCTAAAGTTTTTAGATCAAATTTCATTATCTAAGGTAATATCTTCATGTTTCTAGAATTCAAATACTTATTAAGTATTTTTTTGTTTATATTTTAGAATAGGAATGCTCTTTTCTTAATTCATATTAATCCTATTAGATTTACATTAGATTGAACATTGAATTTGAAGGAAGTTGCATAAGAAGATTACTTTTTGATTAGTGTAAAGGAAAAAAACAAAAGAACATGAAATAATTTGCAATTTGTAATATCCATTTTAACATATGCATAGCTTATCTTTGTCACCTTGTCACTTAGTTCAATTGTAATCCTTTTTCATTTGATGTTATTTTTCTATAATTTATGCTTAAGTTTGACTTTAATATGACAATTTTAGCATGAACACCTAGTTAAATTAAATCATC
Source organism: Cryptomeria japonica (assembly GCF_030272615.1). NCBI lineage: Eukaryota > Viridiplantae > Streptophyta > Pinopsida > Cupressales > Cupressaceae > Cryptomeria > Cryptomeria japonica. Next base: position 267,588,319 of record NC_081409.1, on the reverse strand, counting down.
CTTGCATAATATAATAATGAAGTGGACAACCAACCATGTACTTAAATTGAATACTCCTTGCTTAAATTGAACCAACCTTACTTAAATTGAACCAACCTTAATTTATTAGGACTTCCCTAACTTCATTAGGATAGTCATAGATTCATTAGGAATGCCCCTTCTTATGCCTTTTGAGCTCTCTTCAAGAACTAACTTCATTCTTTTGTATGTGCATGTACATGTAGAAATCATCATCATTTTGAGGAAATGACCAAAGAATGTAACACGGAAAGAGTGCGAAGCTAAGAATGCAAAGAAAAGAGAAGGAATGAGGCAAAATTGTGAAGCAAGGAAATCGAACACCATAGAAGAAGACATATCAATTGAAGATGAACACGAAACATCCACCCAATCTATGAGAGAGATCAAATTGGCTTCAGAAAGGCAATGGATGCAAAACCTCCATGCAATAACATAATTGTTACCCGAAGTTAACAACATGTCATCTACCACATATCAAGTTAAAGGCACACCATATCTTACATGTCAAGTTGAAGGCACATAATCTACAACATCTCACATTGAATAAACACCATCTACAACATCTCATGTTGAATTCACACCATCGAAGTCTACAGCATCTCACATTGAATGCCCTCCCTCTATGACCTCACATTGCAAGTACATCACAATTGACATCAAATGTTGGAGTTACACCATCTTGTAAACCTCAATTTTCATATATGTCATCATTATCATCTCTGGTTGAAGGTATGTGATCTATACCTTATGTTGTTTACATTCCTAATGTTGAGGCAACTCAAAGTTTGAGAACACCTCCTAGAGTTTTGCATAGAAAGCCTAAGTATTTGATTGATATTGATGCTAATGTTTTGAAACTATTTTTCAAGTTTCCTTCATCCTTATCAAATGCCAACTCTCAGCTTATCCCCTTTACATATTCTCACACCTTGTCAGCTAAATCACAATTTTCTTTTTCTTTTTTAGTCTAGTCATCATGGTTCTTAAGTAGGGAGAATCGACAATTTGTCAAATACCCTTTAAGTTGAGAGGGCATCATTGGTCATAAACATCATCAATATCCACTAAGTTGTACAATCAAAGCACTTTTAACCATGGCTCTAGTACTAAATGTTATAATTATCTTTGATCAGCCGACTGTCCTTCAATGCTCAGCTCTTTATGTTGGTTGTCTTGAGATGTTTCCAAAATTTACCCATCACCCAACCACATTAAATGTATCTTGCCACCCAAGTTGACATCATTTGGCTTGGTATTTCTTTGATTCTCATGCAAAGGTTCGAGAGATTTTGTAGTTTCCTAAACTGGATGAGATTTTCCATTTTCTAAGATGTAATCTACTCAATGATATGAGAAGTACATCTCCTTAATGACAGATTAGGTGGTTAAAGCATGTAAAGCTACTGATAATTTTTTTTAATGAGGATGATATTACTTTTCACAGCCAAAATTTAATGAGTTGATGGCCTTGTACATAAGGGAAAGGGATAAAATTTCCAAATTCATTCTTTCTTTAGGGATTAGCCAGAAAAAATGATAAGTTGGCAGGCTGGTGTGTTTTTTGGAAAAGAAGGAATTCTAGAATCTCAATTATTTTCATTTTTAAAACATCTTAGACCAACATTCAACATGAACTGTTCCCCTACCCCAAAATAGTATGGTGCTTCTTCATGAAGATCAACTTCCCATAGTCCAACCCGATCTGAATTGTATTCAAAGGGAACAGGGAAATATAGTCACTCAATTGAATAGATCTGCATGGAGAGAGAAAGACAATAACGTTGAGTATAAAAGACTAACTTACTTTTTGGAGCGAGAGGAAGCCCATAATCAATTTCTATATAGGGAAATTGTTGTGTTTGAAAACGTAGCACCTGAGGTGAATTAACTCGGTGCTTATCTGAATCAACATGGAATATAATGGTTCTTTTAGGAGTTGAGGCATCACTCCTATGCTCTAGCCCAACGTGATACTGGTTGAAGACCCACAAGAGGATATCCTTTCCAGATTGACTACATTGGCCTAGAAATGTAAAAGGAATTATGCAGAGTACCTAAGGATAATTTGTGTTAGAGGAGGTAGAAGAAAAGGCCAAAATGCATGATGCAACTCCAACTAGCAATTCTAGCTGGAAGGAACCTTTTGCCTCCCACTAATTGATAAGTCTTGTTCTTTAAATCTATGGTTAGTTTAGGTCAATAAAAGTCAGGCTCATATAGGCCATTTTTGTTTTTATTTTGATAATCGTTTAGTTCTCTTGTTTGAATAGTCATTTTCAAAGACCATTATTTTAAAGAAAATGATTATGAAACATGTTCTATTTATGTCAAGATGAGATGCAAGAAATAAATTTTTATTCTTTAGGCTCATTTTGCTAAAATTTTTGAATAGTTTTTTTTTTAAAGATACTTTTAATGAAAAATTTGGGTGTAGCTTCAAGAATTTAAACTTTGGGTTACAATTGATGAATGGCATTGTTCTTATGTTGAAATACTGTGCATTTCCATTATCTTTCCTCTTTGATTAAAACTATAATTTCTGCATATTTTCATTATTGTGAATTTTGGCTTTGAATAAATGAAATAGTGATGCCTTATCTTTACAAATCTTTTATATTAGGATAAAATCTTTGTATTTTGTCTGATTATGTTTATTTTAAATCTTCTTTTCCATCCTTAGAACTTTCTAGTTAAAATTTTTGCCTTTCCTGCTTTTTGGTAAAAAGCATATCTAAAAAAGAATCACATTACACTATAAGAGGGAGTTGCACCTCTAAAATTCAAAGGAAAATTGCTAATTCAATAAAAATTTCTCCAACTATTGGTTCCTTTTGTCTCTCTTGTTTTGAGCATTCATGAGTCATCTTTATGTTGTTTTTTAAAGACAAATTTGTTAACCAACAAATTTTTGGTGACTCTATTGGCGACTGGATGAACCAATGCTTTTTCACCCCTGATATCTACTTGTGCCTCTTCAATATAGAGGCTAGCAACTCTATTTGATGAAAGATCTCAGAAAATGTTTCAAGGCTTAACAAATCAAAGAGGTCAATCTAACAATCGACCTACAGCGACAATTAGAGAAATTTTGGCCAAAGATGACAGACACCTCACTCTTTTTTTGAATGCTCTCAAAGAAAGTATCTTTCAAGTTGAAAAGGAAAAATTACATTCATCTCAGGATTATCAATCCATATTATTACTCAGAAAGTTGCATCATAGGTATCATTTTCTCAAAGATCTTGATCAATTGCAAGCCATAGTAAAAATATTAAAGGAACACAAAGAAGAACCAAAGAAAGAAAACCAAGACTCTTATATTTTTTTGTTCTTGGTGAGAAAGATTCCACACTAACAATGACCGAACCTGTTGAGCCTTCAACATCATTGAAGATCAACTAGCGGTGGAAATAAACCTTGAACCAATTTGAAAATAGTGGATCAATAAATTTCATAGCACACATGCAGTCGAGACAATTTGTAGGGTCATTTATTTCCCCCAAAGAGGAGGTACTCTCAAAAACCCCAAGTACCATACTTATCTTGAATTGGTGTTTGAAGAAGTCTTTCGATGAATTTTTATGTGGGGTTATAGACAAAGATGGTTACATCACCCAAGTTGAAATGAATGCAAACCCTAGTGACCTCAGCAACATGAAGGAAAGTACAGTAGGTATTGCATCTGCAAACTTACCCTCCTATGAGTTTGAGTCTTTTTCTTTTGATTTTGATGAAGAATGTTTGGAGAACCAAAAAATGGAGGACATCCCTAAAAATGTCGAGGGATAATTTTTAGATCATATCCCCGACATAGAAATTTTTGTCTTTCACGATATTTATTCAATATTCGACAAAACTAAAACCAAGGATATAATAGGAGTAAAGGAAATTGACCAATCAAAATTATACACCAAGCCTTGTATGGGCTTGAATATTTATCTTTCAAATTTTGTGATGAAGGAAAGGAATCATCGAGAAATGTAATATGTCACCCTTCTGAGAATTACCTTTATAAAGAAGGTAGTACACACTTTCAGATAGCTTCTTGTGAGTTCCCTATCACCAATAATTTTGGTCCATTGGGTGAAATAGATAAAGTTGAAAATCTTGATATATTAAACACCATAAAATTATCACTGAATTACATCCCCCATTCACTCATATCTCCCTTGATAGTTTTCTTGGTGCAAAAGAAGAGGGAGTTATTGAGGCAAAATTTGGTCCTATAACTTTAGAATGTAGTTTTTTGAATTTTGGGGATATATTCATGGGTCTGGAGACCTTTCCAATCACTTACCCATATGAAAGTAACAAAATTATGACTATATTCCAGGGTCACATTCATGATCAATGTTGGTTCCCAAATCAACAGATCCTAAATCCTAGAAAAATAGCCACTAACTCATAAATAGACCTAGGATTGGATTTGGCCAATGAACAAGATTCCACATAAAAGCTACAATCTTTTGCTCTTCGGGCTCTGTAGAACCTAGGTGGGTATCCCTATTGCAATCTTATACAACATTTTAGCTTTATATGAACTGTATGCGGGAAAAGTGGGCTGATAAAACTCAATACATGAAAATATTCTAAATACTAGTCCACACACACACACAGGACTTCTTGATGCAAGCTATGGAGTAACAAAGTATTACTCAGCTTCCCAAGGTGGGTCCCATGGTTCTCTATCTCACAATGTCCCTCAAACCAATTGTTTTGCTCTCAGATCACTGAGCAAAATGGTTTAGGGATGGCAAATGCAAGAATGAGGGATGCTTTGATAGATTTTAGTATGAGATGCATTCTAAGCTATGCATGATTTTAAAATGCAATAAACTATATTATAAGATGACAAGGTTAGTATGAATACTATCCTAACATGATATATTTAGTCTATTATTGAGCTAAAATGATAAAGAAATTATTCTAAACATGCATATTTAGACTAATTCCTGATTTAAAAGAGAGGCTAAATGATGAGTATATATGAAATGAAAGCTTGAATGTATTTGAGCATAAGTATGATACTACAAATTTGGAGGATGATTGTTGAAAATGGAGGAATGAGAGCTCTATTTATAGCAAAAATAGGGCAATGGATGGTCAGGATTAAAAGATTTAATCAAGGGTTGAGTTTGAAAGTTGGGGATCCATGTTTGCAATTTGCACCAATGAAATGGTGACAAGTGTCAACATAGGGTTGGGTTGAGAGAAGGGGTTGGAGACATTAAATGCCTGAGAAGACCTCATGGTTATCTAGAGGGTAAGGGTCAAGCTTAAGTTAGGTTTACCCAATGGATTAAGACTTAATCCAAGGATAAACCTTTGTGCAAATGATTAAGAGATAATCATGGTCAAAGCATTAAAGGCCTGATGAGACCTTTGGGTTGGGTGAAGGTTGAGTTAAAAAAAATTCTTTAACCATGTAAGAGGGTTTGAGTTAACCATTAATGGTTATTGGAGACTTTGGGGGATTAAGTGGTTGAAAGTTGGAAGCCTTTAATGGTTATCAAAGACTTTGAGGAATTAAGTGGTTGAAGACTTGAAGCCTTTAATGGTTATCAAAGACTTTGAGGTTTTGAGAAGTGACTTCCCTTTGCTTAGGGATGTGACAAAGTTTGGAGGAGGGGTTAGGTTAATTAGAAGTGATTAGAAGATTCTAGAAAGGATTAGAAAGGGGTTTGGGATTTTGCAAGTGGATGGAGGGATAATAGGATTTAATTGAAATAAAGTAATTTAATTCAATTTGGTTGCAATTTGGAGAAATTGAATAAATTAGATTTATTCAATTTTAAGATAACTATTTAATTAAATTTGAATTTAATTAAAAGTGGATAGGGGGGGTTTTATTGAATAAAATGATTTATTCATTAAATGGGTATAGTGAATTTAATTTAAATAAATTGAGTAATTTACTTAATTAAATAGAGGAATGTGGGTAATTTAATTAAATTGGATTTAATCAAATAGAGAAATGAACATAAAATATTCATTTAGGAATATGGTCATTTTTATACGTCTACATGAACAAACATTGCACTGTATAGCAAATACTCTCAATGAAAATATACTAAGGAAAGTATGATGAGCTACAAATTCTGGCTTGAACCTCATCTTGTATCACTTTGCTTGCATTCAAAGTTGGCTCTAATCTATTCTACTCCTAATATAGAAAAACTGAAAACTTAAATATACAAGGTGAAATTAAAATGTGAAAATGATTCAAAAACTTAAAAGTGCGACTAGTGCCTGTTCAAGGGGAATACAGAGACAAATAATAGACCTAATGATAAACAACATCATATTATCAACATTAAGATTCAATAATAAACATCTAAGACTTTCTTAACATGAATGCATCCTCTCCTTCCTCACACTTTCTCAAATATACATTGCAGTGTTTAAGACAAAACTTAATTCATTTACTGGAAATGAAACCCATCAAATAACACACATTCTCCATTAGAGAAGACAAGCTAAAATATCATTAACACTTTAGCTTATACAATAAAACACTAGAGATTGGAGCAAGAAAATGAATGTATTCTTTATTGATTTTCAAAAGATGATTGATACACTCATGATAAACTATTTTTGCTCATTAAATTTGCAAAACACTAACTGTCACTATATTTCTCTACAAATTCCCTAGTACATGCTAATCAAAATTTTGGAATTCTTCTTCTTGGCCCTGAATTCCCTTTTATAACACAAGGGAGAAAAAACAAGCCTTGGGCCAAAGAAGACACATGTCAAAATTTAATTGTATTAAAAATTTGACCTAAAGCTTAGATCCTTGATTCTCTGCGTGCAATTTTTCTTGATGCATTTAATGAAGGTGGCTAAGAAGGCATCATCCTAGGAGCTTGGGCTGCAAACTTGCAAAAGATATCCTCACATTTGTACTTCACAATTGCTCCTATCAGGTTAAAAAGTGCAGTCTGGCATTCAGTGCCAGGTTTCTTGGAGATTGGTCCTTGCTAGTTGAGTACTCTAATCATTCTCCCAAAATAGACAGCCTGCACAAAACTTTTAGGAGTGACAAAAATGGAATGACTGAGACTAGTCTTCCTCTTCAGGCTGCTCTTCTTCCAAACAATAGTACTTTCTGTGCAATGCTGCTATTTTATCAACTGACCAAGAAAAAGCCCTTATGCCTTATAACTTACTCATTGCTTCTTTTGTCTTGTGGGTTGGCACAGTTGCGGCTCCCAAAGTAAACCTGTGATACATTAAATCAACCTCCATAATGTTATCAATAATATCATAATATGTATCACCTTGGGTTGGGTCAGTAGCCAGAGAAGTCAAAACTACATTTATGGCATCTTGGAAGCCTTGCTTCCACTCTTCTAGGCTTTTGATTTGTCCTCCAGCTATCAAAATTGTGGGGATATCCCACTTTTTCAGCCCTTTGAAAGAATTAATCATCCCCATCAATGTTTTCTTTTCATCCTCTAGGTTGGGAAGCTCCTTAATCAATATATTATAATTCTTCCAAGTTATCCCTATTGGCATATGGACACTCCAATGAGACATTGTGTGTGATTGAAGGTTTTGTCATTGATGGCAACCTTACAATCCTATGGCACCGACAAGACATCATACCGGCAAAGCATTATTCAAGCAAGACAGTGCACTGGCATCAACAAGATCACTCTACACCGGCACAGAAGAAAAGATGTATACCGGCATAGAGGCCGATAGGATTTTTGATATGTAATATTTTGATTATTATTGCAAGCCAACTTGGCAAATTGTAAAATGACTCTTGTATATAAAAGATATCATTGTAGACATTTGAAAAGGAAAGGAAGCGAACAAAAAGGAAAATTATTAGGCAGACCTAATGTGCGAATTATAGGTCAAGGGTATATGTAAAGAATAGAGTTAGAACCGGTACTGAATCTGGCATTGCAGATGCTATTATAAAGTAGTACAGATCATTGGATTAGTATAATCCTCATTGTAAGTCAGTGTGACTTCTCATTTGAGGAGTGAGCGCTAGGCAATTGGCCTACCTGCATGTGCAGGCCCCTATTGTAAGTAATATTCTCTTATTGGCCAGTAAGTGAATATTGTGGGTCACAAATCCCACAAAGGTTTTTCCCACACCAGGTTTCCTCATTAAACATCTTGTTTTGTGGTGTTCTTTTCATGTGGATGTTTTTTATTCTGTTCATTACATTAATTCTTGCATACCGGTACACTGCCACTTTATGTTCTGCATGTTTTAACTTAAGAAAATTTGATTACCGATTAGATACTGATTCACCCCCCCCCCCCCCTCTCAGTATCTGTGGGAACCCTAACAATTGGTATTAGAGCCTGGTCCTCTATTTTCAGAAGCCTAACAACTTGAGGAAGATCTTGACACCGGTAAAGATGGAAACTCTGATGAAGCAACTTGAAGGAGCTCTTACTGACTATGATGCAGAGAAGTTGAAAAATATCAAATTAGAAGATGATTTAAGAGCAGCTCAGGATATCATTCAGGTACTTCAAGAAAATCTTACTGTTACAAGAAATAAGAGAAGAGAACTTTGTGAAAAATTGCAAAATGAGAATGATGAAAAGGAATCACTTAATGATATGATAAGCAAGTTGAAACAAGAGATCATGACAATAAAAAATGAAATACAGGATATGAATATGAGATTTTGCAAAGAGATTGAGGATAGAAAGAAGAATTGACCAGAAGACTAAGTGATGCAGTAAATGAGAACACAAGACTTAGCTATGAAAATGACATGTTGAAGACAGATCTGATGCATACTCAGAATGACTCAAATGAACTAATGAGACAAAAAGAAATCTTGGAAAGGGAATTGGAAACTGCAAATCAACATAAAGAAAAATTCAAGAAAAGCTCAGAAGAACTTGGTACCTTATTGAAGAATCAAAAACCCAAAGGTGACACTTCTGGAATTGGATTTGAAGTTGGAGAAAGCTCCAGTACTGCAAATACTTAGGATCACAACAAACCGGTAAGACCACCTAATACTTATAAATTCAATGGAAAATGCTTTAACTGTAATAAATATGGTCATAGGGCAAATGAATGTAGATCTAGGAATTATCAAAATATCAATCCACCCACCGGTCAATACTCCAAATGCAACAAAGTTGGTCATAACTCTGAAAACTGCAGAATGAATGTAAGATGTTATGTTTGTGGAAGATTTGGACATCTGTCAAATCAATGCAGAACACAAACCGGCATAGGTTATGGGAAAGCTATTCAAAAAAATAATGTAACTTGTTATGCATGTAACAAGATTGGGCATACTGCTAAATTTTGTAGAAGTAAAGGTACACCGGTAGACAACAAAAGTGCTAGCTTGAAAGGTAAAGAAAAAGTTGAAGAGGTTAAGCAAGAATTCTCAAAGCAATGGATTAGAAAAGCTGATCTAAATATTGGGAATACTCCTCCACCGGTAGAACCAACAAATGTTCCGCCGGCACGACAGAGTGATGCTCCACCGGCAGGAAGTTCTTCATCTAATTGAAGAAAATTGTCTTGAGGGTTTGGCAATCTAATGACACATGTGCTATTATTCCCTCGGTTAGAGAAAAGAAGTTGAAAATCGCTTATTACCGACAAATAAAGTTAAGTGAATACATAACCGGCATGCAATTAATGTGGTAGGTAGCAAAAAGGACTTTATAAAATAAGGTTTTGGCTCCATTTCATTTCACCGTGATTTCAAACCTTTAGAGAGCGCAAAGATTTTCAAGCAAGAAGCAAGCACACTACAAGCAATCATCCATCCAAGACAGAAAAAGGTATTTTATCATGGCATCCACCTTTGCAATTGAATACATAGTGAACCCTACTGTTGTGGAAGTAATTTAAAGACCTAGGCCCGTATTTCAGTTGGTCCCCAAAATAGCAAAGAAGGATGATACCTTAGGTGCATTTTCTCAAATCCCTAAAGGTGTTGTATATACTGAAGACCCTAGAATGTATATTCACTGCAATATTGAAGAGTTAGGAGACGAGGAAATCAAAACCATGTACAAAACCAAGATATTTGATGATACCGACAATGTCAAAGCTGAACACAAAATCATTGAAACCCTAGGATTCACAGAAATCCTTAGCATTCCTGAATTTCCTAAGGATGTGATTAGGATAGTGTTAAGAAGAGTTCATGGAGAATTTTTCTAGTTAGATGCAATTCATAAGATCACCAAGCAAGCAACTTTCAAATGATTTAGTCATAGACCTAACAGGTGCAACATTTGATAAAAGATCTTTAAGGGTTAATGATGTAAAGGATATAAATGTAAGATTCATAAGCATGATATTAGGTTACAAAGCCACTCATGCCAATAGACTTAACTCAGTTTCAATTTTATGCATTAAGAGTGCTTATGACATGATAACAAACAATGCAAAAATTGACATCTGTGAATGGTTAAAGGATGAACTGATAGACAACCTTGGAAAGATAAAGAAGGATAAGAAAGGAACCTTTGGATTTGGAAATTTGTTAGTGTGTCTAATGCTTCATATAACAAAACAAGTTCCCGGTATAGGATATAAAGAACTTGGATATGACATACCGGTAGGAAAGCAACTGACAGAACTATTCAATACCATGGGTGAGAATAAGGAAAACAACATTCATGACTTTTTCCAAGCACTAAAGACAAAAATGAAGAAAAGGACAAGGTTATCTCAAGAAATTGTAGATAAATACAAAGATGATATATGCTTTGTTATCAAAAAGGATGAAATATGGATGGAAGCAGTCATCCCAAGGACAATTTGGGTAATAGAAATGGGCTATGAGACAGATGACCACATAGTTGAAACTTATGCCAAAGCACTTCTGGAAGCCCCCAATGAACCTAAGGAGGAAGCGTTTGGTAGTGCTGAAACAATAGAAAAACAAATACAGTCCAAGAAAAGAGTGAAGAAGGTAGAAGCATTTGTGAGAAAAGGATCCAGATAAGCAAAAGCCATTAAGGAAGATGTATTAAAGAAAACTGGCATAACTGAAGATGAGTTGGTAGCCCCACAACCTGAAGCTCATCTATCACTGGTAGGTACTTCTTCAGAAGGAGACATGCCAGCAACCTTTAAAAGAGTTGTTAGGAAAAGAGATCCCTCACCGGCAACCACTCCTTCACCTAGAAGGACAAGGTAGAAGCAACAAGTTGTGAGATCTTCGGTCAGAAAGGTCACACCTAAAAAGAAGCTGACCCCTAAGAAAAAGAAAAAGGCAAAAACTGACTTGGCACCTCTAGACATTTTGTTAAATGAGATCACAGAGGAAGGAAAACTAAAGAACATAGGGAAAATTTATGACACCCTATTAGCTGATGAGAAAGGGCAAGTTGAGGAGAGTGTAATATTACACATGGACATGTTCAAAAAGTTTTTGATGGAAGTCATAAATGAAATTCTTGATGACTTATACAAAAGACTTGAGGCCAGAAGGCAAGGAGTAATTGAACTGGACAAGAAAATAAAAATAGAAAAACTACTTGCTGTATATCTGGTAAACTCCCCAAAAGAAATTGTTGATCTGATAGCTCAGGCTAACCAGACAGTTTTTTCCACTGCACACCGGCATATTTCACTGATGGCAGGTAGAGTTACAAAAGTTTAAGAGGAAACAGAAGATGGTTGGGACATATTTCTGGTTGAAAAAGAGAAACAAGAAGAATATAGGAATCCCAAGCCTATTAAGGTATATCAGAAGGATAAGGACAAAGGGAAAGGGAAAATTGGTGGACCTCCAAGCATAAAGGTTAAAGATAACCTACCTCCACCTATAAAAATTACAATTCCTGAAAACCAACCGGCAGCTGAAAGCATTGATGCAGAGGATAGCAATACAAATCCTGAAGTCCTATTCACTGTAAATGTTGATACCCAAAAGATCAACATAACACTTGATAAAGACACAAGTGAAAAATTAGATATGGCTAAAGAGCCTCTGATAATAGGAAATACAGAGCAATCGGCAGAGGATACAAGGAAAAAGATGGAATCTGAGGCACAAACAGAGAAACTGAAAGAGCTAAAGGCTCCAGAATAGATGCCACCGGTAAGCAATGAAGCACGAAAACCAGTGCTAAAGCAAATGCAGAAACAAACTGACCTGCCAGAGGTCAATACAAGCATGGTCACTTCCACTGATACTCAATTTGTTGGGTCACCATCAAAGTCAACAAATGTGACTGAGGTATTACTTGAATCCATCAAGAAAATAACTAACTATAGTTCACAAGCTTACAAAGCAATAGATGATTCAATACCAATTTTGAATATAATTGCTCCTAATTGTAATATAGATAATAAAGATTCTTTAGGACAGTTGGATACATTATGTAAATACATTTCTGGAAATATTGAGAAAATAAAGGAAGAATCTGTAAAGGACATTATAGAAAAGGAAAAACAGAAATTCTTTGAGGAAGAAATTAAGAAGTGTAATAGAGACTTTGACACACTTCTACCGGAACTGTGTAGTTTGTTAAAAGAGTATAAAAACATGTATAAAGACACATGCAAAACAAACTTCCTAACTGTAGATATTGACAAGAAAATAAGCAAGACACACGAAGAGATAAACAAGCTTGCAGACAATTTTGTCAACTCACCGGATTCACTATCTGTTTTTGACGATAAGTTAGCAAATTTTGAGGTAGAATTACTTAAACAGGAGAAAGAGAAAGAGACAATAATAAATAAGGCAAAACACTTGAGATCTAAGCTGAGTCCAAGATTGGACTATCTAGCATCTCTACAGAAGGAAATCTCAGAGGCATTAACACTGGGAAGTAAAACACCGGCAGAACAATTGCAGCATCTCACCGGTACTGTGAAGAGGACTGAAACAGCAATAAAAGATAGCAAAAAGTTTATGGATAGTATAAACTTAATTTTGGGTGATCTTTTTCAGATAATAACTACCCAACTACAAGGTTAAGGATATGGACTGGTATAACTACAAACTCTACTAACATCTTGACAACCTTTGTCATTGATGCCAAAGGGGGAGTAGTAGGATGAGAAAGATCAAAGACAGGAATCATATGCTCGGGGGGAGCCCTTCATATTTTTGGTAAATATTTTGGTCTACACATTTTGGACACCTTTTTGAAATTTCTCATGAGTGTTGCCATCAATGCCAAAGGGGGAGATTGTTGGCATATGGACACTCCAATGAGACATTGTGTGTGATTGAAGGTTTTGTCATTGATGGCTGTATATTGTGAAAATGGATAACAATAATAACAATATTGAAAGGCTAAATAAATTCAACCACAAAACCCTAGCCTAACAATCAACAAAGATCCACCATAACATATGAAGATTACCTAAGACAATGCAAATAACATGAAATCACAAAGATTATACCATCACATGTCCAATAGGGTTTTGATCTCCATTCTTCCTATCTCCATTGATCTTGCTTGATATATTTGCTCTCAGATTTTATATGCACAAGAGCTCAACAAAGAACGGAATGTGGTTGCAAGTAGGATCGTAGTGTAGTCAATTTATCAAGTAGTTAGCTCATTAGGGTTTGATAATGAAGGAAGCATCTCCTTATATAGAAAACACAATAAGAAATGGAGGGATAAGATTGAGAGGTGTAAAAGGAGGTCGGCTATGATTAGAGGGTAGGTAAAAGAAATAATAAAATAATGAAAGGGGTAGGTAGTGTATGAATTAAGAGATGAATGACATGTGTCATAGGTAGAAAAGGCTAATGAATTAATTAAATAAATAAAGATTTATTTAATTAATAGAAGAAGTGGGATAATTAAATAAATAAGATATTTATTTAATTTAGGAAAATGATAATTTAAATAAATAAATGTATTTATTTAAATGATAAATAAGGCTAGAAGAGGATAAATGAATTAATTAAATAAATAAAGATTTATTTAATTAATAGAAGAATTAAGCTTAGATAATTAAATAAATAAAATATTTATTTAATTAGACTGGACAATTTTGGGTGTCTACAATGGCAACCTTGCAATCCTATGGCACTGGCAAGACATCATACCAAAAAATCATTATTCAAGCAAGACAGTGCACTGACATCAACAAGATCACTCTACACCGGCACCGGCACCGGCACAGAAGAAAAGATGTATACCGGCACAGAGGCCGACAGGATTTTTGATATGTAATATTTTGATTATTATTGCAAGCCGACTTGGCAAATTGTAAAATGACTCTTGTATATAAAAGAGATCATTGTAGACATTTGAAAAGGTAAGGAAGTGAACAAAAAGGAAAATTATTAAGCAGACCTAATGTGCGAATTATAGGTCAAGGGTATATGTAAAGAACAAAGTTAGAACCGGTACTGAATCTGGCATTAGAGATGCTATTAAAAAGCAGTACAGATCATTGGATTAGTATAATCCTCATTGTAAGTCAGTGTGACTTCTCATTTGAGGAGTGAGCTCTAGGCAATTGGCCTTTCTGCATGTGCAGGCCCCTATTGTAAGTAATATTCTCTTATTAGCCAGTAAGTGAATATTGTGCATCACAAATCCCATCGAGGTTTTTCCCACACCGGGTTTCCTCATTAAACATCTTGTGTTATGGTGTTCTTTTCATGTGGATGTTTTTTATTTTATTTATTACATTAATTCTTGCATACCGGTACACTGCCACTTTATGTTCTGCATGTTTTAACTTAAGAAAATTTGATTACCGGTTAGATACTGATTCACCCCCCCCTCTCAGTATTTGTGGGAACCCTAAAAATCCCCATAATTTGGGGTGAAGAATCTGCATTCTTGACTACTAGCATGACTTCCTTTAAAATTTGGCTCTTTGGCAGCCAAGTAATCATGATGGGTTCAAAGAATAAAAGAATTTTATCTAGTTGGCTAAGAAGTTGTGATGTGAAATAATATGATGTATGTACCTCACTCAACTTATTAGTAATCTTATTTGAAATCCGCCAAATTGAAGATTTCAAAATAATTATTTTCAGCCTCATCTCTGACCCTTTGCAATTCTTTGTTTATCCTTTCCAATTCTTCAGGTATAATTCCTCCTAAAGAGTCTGCAGTCATCTTCTTTATTTGCTCCTTTAATGCAACATTTTCAATGAATAACTTATTGTGGCTTTCATTTAGGGCCACATGCATGTCCTTCAACCTTACATGTTTTTTCTCAAGATCTTCAACTACTAGCTGAGCAAATTGGACTACATGTGATGTCATTTCCACAACCTCAAATGTAGTAGTATGCTCTAGTGTCCTAACCACTGCATCTCCTGTCTTTTGTTGTCCACCCTGAAAAAACCATAGGCTTCTAAAAATTTGGGGCCCTAGCTCATAGAGAAAAAGCCTTTATGCTTATGCTTACCCCTGAACCATGCTCTCCAAACTCTTTAGCAAAATTGGGGTCCTTTTGTCGCATGATTGGATCTAACAATAAAATTTTCTCAAAATCCCAGTCGGGAACAAGAAGCATGCCACTTTTTTGTATCATTTCCATGCCTTCTTCAGGGGTGCATCTGAAGATATTCCTATCAAAATTCCTAATCTCCTCATCAGGTAAGTTCTTTAGTTTTTTCCTTAGCCAAAAATTTTTAAACTTGAGAGAGTTCACAAAATTGCCATCTGGCATAAAGTTATTTGAAGCAACAATCCTTTCATCATTTGCTTCTTCTATAGGGATGTTTCTTGGAATGATGGCCCTATCTGAATCATTGAGGACTTTAGCAGCTTCATCTTCATGAAATATTTCCCATGGGGGAGAAGGTGGTGGCACATTTGCATCAAAATCTTCTTGAATGTCTACAAAATCAGACATTTTTGCCTTTCTCTTTGTGCATCATATCGAGAGGTTCCAGGAGACAATTCTTCAACTATTATTGATTTTATATCGATTTTGTATACAATAGGGGCTGGGTCAATTGACCTTTTTTCAAATTTAACCCCTTTATCCCTAACATCCCTTCTCTCCATCTTGATCTTTATTATGTCATCTCCCTTTCTACTCATTAAAGATATCCTAGCAAAATCAATCTGAAAATTTCTGCAAATATCGTCAAAATTAGGATCCTCTTGCTTCCTTTCCCTCTCAAGCTTCTTCATAAGCTCCCATTTTTCCCTTATTTTCTCTATATCAGCAGGGAAGGTATTTTTGGTTAGGGTCCTCTCTTTCATCAAAAGAATGGAAAAAGCCTTTCTCCTTTAGCTTGTGTATTCTAAGATCATTTATACATCGTTTGGGGTCGAAATGCTTGGATTGGGCAACCTTCAATCTATAGTTTTTCACCAAAAAATATCATACCTTCTCTAAAGTGTCACACCCTACAGTGAATTCATCAAAAACAGTAGCCCTAGGGAGGAGCTTCCCTTTCTTATTAGTTTTAATTTGATCCTTCTCTATCCACATCATTTGCTAGATGAATTCAAGAAATGCTACCCTTGGAGAAACAAAAAGTGGCAACACATGGGGTGCTTGCTCACATCCACATATCCTAATGATAGTGCAGTTGCCATAGAAAAGAAGTCCCCAAAATTATGGATGAATGCACCTTCAGGGTATACCAATCCATCAGCCCTGCAACTTCTTACTTTCAAAATTTGGTGATGTTCTTGGGAATCCTTGGCAACCCAACTCCAAGCCTTGACAAAATATTCATGACAAAATGGTCAAAGAAAACACAATAATCGCCAAATCTAGACCCCTTATCCCATACTTAAGTCCACCTCTGTAATGGCCACTCAAAATCTATGTATGGGTCATTTGTCCTTATCATCAATTCTGGACCCCAGTAAGCTTTGTTCTGATAAAGAATCAAATGGCACAATAACGAATAATGTTTGAACTCTAGTCTCTCATTTCTTATTTTTTGCTCTAATTAACCCCTCATGCAGCTTGTCATGAATGATAGTTGTAAAATCATACAATTCATTTATTGAAGGGTGTTGGATGTTGATAGCAATCATCATGAAATCAATGGGAATTTGTGTAAGCCCACAATCAACTCCAAGAATCTGTCCCAATGCATAGTAGGTTTTAACAAAGTAGGGTTCAAGGTATAATTCTATGAATTCTTGAAAAGTTTCGTCATGAAGGAAGGAACAAGGTCCTTTCTATAGTGATAGTCCCTTTGGAGATTATCCTTGTTGATGCCCTTGAGGGAAGACCCATCCAAACCAAAACACTCAACAATGGCCCTATGTGAGATGTCCAATAGGATATAGCCTTCTACAGTTCTTACAACTAGGCTTGGAGCATCATAAGCTTCAGCCAATTTCCTTATCAACATAGGCTCAACAAAAATATTTGTTATGACTAGCTTCCCCATATTCAATGTCCAAGGGTTGGACACTGGGACAAGCTTGTCTTTGTTGCCATAAAAATAGTAAAAAAATGTCCCAGCCTCTTTCCTTTGTGAAATCATTTATGCACCATGCCTCCTTATCATTGAACGCCATTATGAAATTATCATACATAGTGAATCCCTCAAATAACTCCAAGATATCTTTGCATAAACTCCTTGTTTGTCTTGTTTGCCTCTATGCAATGTTCTCTAATTTTTGTTCAACTTCGTGCCGAAACTCCTCTGAGGTCATTGCAGGAGCAAGAGGGGCAGTAGGCGTTGTTGTTGTCTCTGTCTGGGCACATGATTCTCCCTTTGATGGTTTTTGTTGTCATAAAATTTTGCACCCTTGATGACCCAATAAACCTTGATCATGAACCTTGTGAAACACTAAATCAACCTCTGAAGTGTGGGACCTTGCTAAATGTGAGGTTGAATCTCTAGAGAAGTTCGACTTCCTTTTCAATCTAAGTACAGGTGTTGGACCAACCCAACACTGATAAAAATAGTCTATGTTCTAACAGGGAAAAAGAAGAAAGAGAAGGGTTGTATGAAAGAAGGGAAATAAGGCTTGCACCTAGACTGAAAATCGATCTACCTCACCTGTAATTGCACATAACAACAATAAAACTGCCCAAAAGATACACAAGTTACTATATAAGTCTAGCTTTCTAAGACTAAGTCAAGGTTGGAATTATTAACAATGGCAGAGGAACAAACAATGTTCTTAGATGCCACTCTAAGAGGAGTCAACACTATCACAAATGCTGAGAAAGTAAGAAAAGATACACTCACACAAACAGATAAAAGAAATACACAAATTTGCAAAAATTGAAACTAGGTAAGGCGAGCAATTTTTATTAATGCAGAGACAAGGTAATTTTATAGTTGTAGAAATCATAGATTAGTATAAGAGAAAAAGAGGAGAAGATCCTGAGAATAGGTTACAAAATTGCTTTTATAGTTCAGGCATAACTAAGATGGTTACAATCAAGAAACCCTAACCAACGTTAGGTTAAAAAAAATATATGCAAGAGAGAGGACATCAAATCGACAAGATGATTTGATGGCATGTGGAACAACCTTTGAGAGCATCATCTACCTCTGGAAGAGTGAAAATCCTTGCAAATCAAGGAAAACCCTGCATCTGAATGCATCTGGGAGTACCTACAGAGCCAAAAGGTCTCTGAGCTGCAATGAATGAGCATAGGTTTCGTCTAAAATCAGCTGCAGAGGCGTAGGAGGGATAATCATCTCCTAAAAAATCAGGAAAAATCTTCATGGGATGTCGTCTGATAAATCTCTGTTAGACCCAAAAGTCTTCATAATGAGCCTGAAGATGCATGGGTGGTGTCCAAAATCAGCCTGCAGGGTCATGTCTAGAGTTATGGCGAGCAAATCCGGTAGTTGGAGTGAGATCAGGTCCAAAATTGGGCATCGACAATATCCTCGACCATCGGGTTGACAACCACTCTGCACAAAGCATTCAAAACCCAATGGCCACCGCAAAATTAAACGTCCACCATCGATCTGAGAGATTCACACGAAGATGGACGCGCAAGATCTTTCCATACAAGCATCTAACTGGCCCTATAGAAGATTAAAACATGGTCATCGGATCAGGCCTTTATGAAGATCCGATGACCATAATTGGCTGACATGGAACCTCGGGTCCACGCTTCTATGGCTATGTTTGACCGCTGAGTGGCTTTGAGTTCTTATCCTACAAGCTCCCTGTGGGTCTATTTTTACCCAACGGGATAAGATATTTCTTATTTTTCCTTTGTTTCTTTATCCCGCGGCCCCTTTTCACTCTCTATTATACCTTGTGGGATAAACCTTTCCTTCATCAACCTTCACTGTCTCTTATCCCGCGAGCTCCCTCTTATCCCCTTTTATCCCCATAGGATAAGGGCTCCTTGTTTTGCTTCCTTGTTTGCTTATCCTGAGGGCTGTCGTTGCTACCTTTGTAACTTCATGGCACAAGCCATGCATGCCTTTATTTCCTTATCCCATGGGAACGCATGGGATAAGGAAGTCCTTCATTCCCTATGTTCTCTTATCCCACACCATCATCTGTCTCCACTTTTAACCCTGCGGAATAAGAGAAAAGGCCTATTGTTCTTCTTCTTATCCTACGAACCTTTTCTCATCATGTGTTATCCTTGCAGGATAAGCCTTCTTTTTTTGGCTTTGTCCTCTACTTATCCCGCGACATCACCTATGCATTGTTCTAACCTCCCAAGATAAAGAGAAAACCTTTCGCTTTATTATTTCTTATCCTACGCCATCACTTTTGTCACTATTTTCCCCTTGTGGGATAAGGAGAAAATACTTCCTCACCTTTGTTATTTCTTATCTAGTGAGTCACCATTGCCGCCTTCTTAACTCCATGGGATAAGTGTTCTTTGTCTTTATTTTCTTATCCTGCGGGAATGCATGGGATAAGAAATTCCTGTGTAGCTGAGAGAAAACCACCATTGGAGGGTAAGAGGAAAAGGAGGAAAATCGGCCCGCTAACAGCCAGGAGCCCTCTAGCTGGTAAAACTTAAGTGAGTTGACCAACCGACCCAGTCAACTCAGAAATAGAATTCGAGCCCGAAAAGTATGCGAAGGAAAAAAAGAAACCCCTCACTAATGATGTTCCTCTTATTCCACACGACCACATGACTCCTTCCAATATGTTGTAGGAGAAGAGAGCAACCCTTAGCTGACTGAAAATCCTTATCCTACCCTCTGCTAAGATTGGCACAAAAATTGCCAACAGTGGCCTAGGTCGCCTTGCAGTTTTGGGGGCTGACTTCTTTGTAGGAACAGTTTCTCTAGCTTGTTCCTGAGGTTTTTTCTTCTGAGTATTTTTCCCTTGAGGAATTGGGGTTTCCTCAGCAGGAGGGTTTGTTGCAGCAGGGGCACTTTCTGCAGGAGGAGGAGTTTCAGTAGTGGGTGATTCAACAAATGTTCTTTGGGAAACTCTTCTCCTCTTCTAGGTTGGTCTTCTAGCTTTGGAAGTGGGAACAAGCTCATCTGAAGACTCACTATTTGAGATAACAGTGGTAGTCTTTTGAGTTTTTTTCTATTCTTCTTTGTGGCCTTTTCTTTCAGAGGGGAGCTAGCTTCGGCCTGCTCGGATGCTTATGGGGAATCTATAAGGTTTGGCTCTATAGTAGGAGCACTTGCTATCTCTTGCAGAGGAGCAATCATATCAATAGGTGTAGCTTCAGTGATAGGAATTGAGGAGTTGGATTCTGCAACAGGGATTTTCTTTGCAGTGGGGCTAGCAGATTTCTTAGTGAGAGAAGCCATTTTACCACTTAAAACAAAGAAACCCTAGAAAATTAAAAGCAGACGCAAACCTACAACCTCTAGGGCACACACAAAAATCCCTGCATACACACAACTATAACAGCCTAACATTGCACAAGGATGGTGAGATAATCGACTTACTGGTTTTGCTTGGCTGAATTGTTGGTGGGTGCATTGGTTTGCTAAAACTCACTCTTTTTCTCGCTCAAGAAACGCTCTGAATTTTCTTTCGGCTGCAAGGTAAAGAGGAATACTAATTAATTTCTCTTTTATGGCATCACCATTAATTCATTCGTGTTGGACAGAGTTAGTCGTTGGCACTAGATTTGAATTTCATCCATTGATTAAGAAATGAACGACTAAGATTGTCCTTTGACATCCTCTGAATGGTTACTTGGCATTTTATGAAGCTCCTTCAACCACCTTTGACTTGTTAGAGTTTTATCATTTTGAGTTATTCCAACCATCCCACTATCTCTGCAGGATAAGACCTCCTTTGTATTTACTTTGCTCTCTTATCTTGCGTTGTCTTTCACAACTTCAACTATCACTGCGGGATAAAGTTTCTTTGTGTTTGCTTTTCTTTCTTATCTCGCGGCACCCAGGAGCATCTCTTTCATCATTGCGGGATAAGCTCCCGCTATCTTGATCTCATTGGATTGTATCTCTTTTTATCTCGTAGCACAAAGTGTTAGATATTTGGTTAGTCCCAAAGACACTGAGAGGGAGGGGGTGAATCAGTGTCTAATTGGTAAGTAAAAGATTTAAACTTATTTGCAACTTTACAACTCAAACTTATATACCGGTAAGAAAATAATAATGCAGTAAAGAGAAACAAAAGAATAAGCATCAATGCACACCATAAAACATATATTTTTGGCAAGGAAACCTAGTAAGGGAAAAACCTCGGTGGGATTTGTGACCCACAATATTTACTCACTGGCCAGTATGAATAAATATTACTTAGTACAATAGGGGCCTGCACATGTAGGAAGGCCAACAACCTAGAGCTCACTGCTTAACACAAAATGGAGTCCCATGAACTACAATTGGATGATTAAATCCAATAACAATGTATTGCTCAAAATAGCATCTGCAATGTTGGATTCAGTACTGATTTAAGCTCTATCTGATACCTCTTCCAAAACCTTGCTTCACTCTTCTCTTCTCTTATTCTCTCTCAAGATAAATACATCAAAGTGCATGAACAATTATTCGCTAACATAACCTATCACATTTGACCGCTTTCTTACATATTATATCCTATCATCTAGTTTTTTTCTTGCTTACAAAATGACCTACAAGATCTCATACATATATGAGTCTTTACAATATATCATGTCGCTATACAAATAAAATTACATTACAATACATTCTGCATAAACAATATTATTTCCAAGTTGGCTTGGACTACCGGTATAATCTGTTGCCGGTGTAACTGGATGTCGGTGTGAATAGCCTTTGTAGTGACTGTCGGTGCTAGTAGGTGAAGTCTTTTGCTGGTAGAACCTTTGAACCACTTTACCAGTTGGTTGCCATCAATGATAACATCAACCATTCTCATCTAAGTGTATAATGCCAACAATCTCCCCCTTTGCCATTGATGGCAACACTCGTGAGAAAAATCCCAAAATTGATATCCAAAATTTGAAGTCCAAAAACTGAGAGTGCTCCCCCTAAGAAAGTGATCTCCTTCTATATATTTTTCTCATTACACTACTCTCCCTTTGACATCAATGACAAAGGATGTCAAAAGAATAAAAAATTCAAGATTTTACCTAGAAACTTGTAGTCGGTTATGTACGATCTGAAAAATGTCTGCCAAAACCAAGTTAAGACTTTGCACAAACTTTGTGTTGTCAGAAATTATAGTATATGTCTGTCGAATCATACCAGTGAGATAATGCATCTGTTGCTCCGGTGATTTGTCCCCTTGAATAGTTGCCTTAGATAGCTCATTGCGATGTGTTAACAAATTGTCCAATCTAGGACCAAGTTTGTTCTTTAACTCCCAGGTTTTCATTTTCAACCTTGCTTTCTCTCTTTCCAATTTCTCAATCTTCTCTTCATAAATAGCCATCTCTTGATCCAAAACTGATGTGAGTTTCGATGAACCAATCATATTATCAACAATGTCATCAATCTCTTTCTGTGTTTTATTTATTTGCTCATCAATGTCTTCTGTTAGGTGGTGAGGTTTACATGCTTCCCTGTATAATTCCTTGTATTCCAGAATGGTGGAATTCAATGCCAGTAATAATGAATCAATCTGTCCTAAATAGTCCTTTATTGTTTTCTCAAAGAATTCATCCTTCTCCTTATTAACTCTTTTTTGAATATTTTATTCATTAATCTTATCTACAGTCTGAATGTTATAAGAAATGAATTTGGACGATGTATCCAATTTACCTATAGACCCAACAATGTGATCAACAGGTTGCACGTCGGTGCAATCATCTACAAAATTGGTAAAGAATCATCAAAAGCCTTAAATGCTAAGGCATTGCATTATGTTATCTTCTTAATGGAATCCAATAATACATCAATGACATTTGTCAATCCATAATCTGCGGTTGATGTACTAGGAGAAGTGCTAGGTACTACAATAATTTTCTTCTCTTCTCCAAATACCTATCTGGTTACCTTAACCGCTTTTGCTTCCTTTCTTCCACTCTTATCCTCATTCTTATTTACTGCCGGTTCTGATTTGGTTTGTTCTTGTTCCTTTTCTGTTCCTGTCAGTATCTCAATATTTTGTTGATGTCAACAGTCTTGACCAGTGATCCAGGTTTCTCAATGTTTATAGCTTCAGATTTCTTTTCCTCAACAGTTTCCTTGTCCATTACTATATTGATATCTTGAGTGTCAACATTCATAGTGAATAGAATGTCTGACTCTAGATCAATGTTATCTCCTTTCACTTCCTCTGGCTTCTTTTCAGGCTCATTTTCTATTTCTATTGATGCCTTTGATACTATCGGTGGGGTGTCCTATGCCGGTGGAGGTAAGTTGTCCTTAACCATCATGTCAGGTACATTACCAACCTTACTCTTGCCCTTATCTATTTTCTGATATAATTTAGTAAATGATTTATCCATTTTTTGTCTATCTTTCTCTTCTCTTTTCTCCTTCTCAACAAAGAATATATCCCATTTTTTAGTTGTTTCATCTCCAATCTCTTTTACTCTATTGGCCATAAGACTAACTTGCTAGTGACCACTCACAAAAATAGTCTTGTTAGCTCCAAATATTAAATCATCTATTTCTTGCTTAGAATTAACAGGATGAACCACTAATAGAGCCTCAACCTTCAATTTCTTATCTAACTCCATAATGGACATTCTCTTTGCTTTAGGTCATATAAATCATTAGGAAGAATATCTACAACTTCAATAAGAACCTTCTTATATATGTCTAGATACAAAATAATACTTTCCTCAATGGTATCCTTATCTGAATCCTTGAAAGAATGATAAAATTTATTAACATTACTAAGATTTCCTTCCTAAGTAATTTCATTTACCATTTCTTCCCATGAAAGAGTGTCAGAATCCTTTGGTTCCATTTGCTTCTTTGGTGTGATTTTCTTCTTCTGACCACTAGGCTCTCTCACTACTTGTTGTTTCTTTCTAAGTGTTCTTGATTTCTTAGGATATGGAGTAGGTGTCGGTGAGGGTTTTCTTTTTTTTCTGTCCACCCTTTTGAATTCAGTTGCCTTACCACTATCAGAATCGGATGAGGTAGCCACAGGAGAAATATGTGCTACCAATTGTTGTTTTGATTTTCTTTCTTGTTCAACAACACCTTTCATCGGATCTAGTTTCAATAAGCCCTTCTTAACAATTTCTACAAACTTCGAAGCATCTTTTATTTATTTTTCTCTTTTCTTCCTTTGCTTCATCATAGTAACATCACTTTCTATAGTTTCAACATTACCAAAGATCTTCTCAGTGGGTTTGGTGGAGCATCTAGGAGTATTTTGGCATATGATTCCAAGATGTGTGAGTCCACTTCATAACCCATCTTAGTTATCCAAACAATTCTAGGTCTAACTGCCTCCATCCATACTTCGTCTCTTTTCACAACAAAGCATATTTGTTTTTCATATTTGTCTACAATGCTTTGGGGAATCCTTTCTCTTTGTCTCATTTTTTCTTGAAAATATTTGAAGTACTCTTTTACCAGTTTGTCACCGTCTGAGCCTATGCCGGTAATTGCCTCCTTTATCTGTTTTCCAACAGAAATATCATAGGCAAAGTCCTTGTGTCCAATACCGGGAATCTACTTTGAGAAATACAACATTAAGTACACAATCAGATTCCCAAACTTGAAATTTCCTTTCTTGTCACCTTTGATCTTGCTCAATTTTTCTAACGGTTCATCTTTCGGCCATTCATAGATGTCAATTTTTGCATTATTCATAATCATCTCATAGGCACTGTGAATGTAGGAACTTGAAACAGAATTCATCCTATTAGCGTGAGCAGCTTTGTATCCAATAACCATACTAGCATATTTAACATTGTTGTTAGTTATATCACTAACCCTAAGTGATCTGTTGTCAAATGTAGCTCTGGTTAAGTTCATAACCTCTTTGTTTGGGATTTTCTTTTTCTTATCAGGCCTAGTGTCAGTAGAAGGTAAACCAGTAACAACCTTAATTATTTCCTTAGTTATCTTGAAAACTGAATCTAACCATAAAAATTCTCCGTGAACTCTACTAAGAACGAAACGGAAAATCTCATTTGAAAATTCAGGCATGTGAAGGATGTCAATGAACCCTAAATCCTCAACAATCTTGTGTTCTGGATTGACTATACCTTGGTTGTCAGTAATAACATTCATGAACATATTCCTTAAATCCTCGTACCCTAAATTTTCAATGTTACAATGAATGTATGCCCTAGGGTCTTCAATAAATGCAACTCCTTTCAAAAATTTTGAAAATACACCAATGGAGTCATCTAACTTAGCTATCTTGGGGATGATTTTGAAGACTGGTCTAGATTGCTTGACATTTTCCACACTAGTAGGGTATGCAATGAATTCGGGAACAGAAGATGAAGATGCCATGTCATAAGATAAATACCTTTTAACCGAAAACCTTGGATGCCCTGAGAATCTTGCTGCTTTGCTCCTTGAATGCCTGTGCTCAACTCTACGCTCTTCAAATGCTGGAATGCTTTGGTAAGTAGAAATGAGAAATTCAATTGCTTTATAACCAAAAAGTTAACTTACAACCGCAATAAATACTTCGTCGATGAAGTGAATACTCAACATATGTGCCGGTAAAGAAGAAATGTGACTTCTTACCACCAACTGAGGGTAAATGCATAATATTCAATTAGTTGCCTTACCCCTAAGGATTGTTCCTTAGTTAGATGAAGAATCTCCTGCCGATGCAGGATTGCTTTGTTATGTCGGTGCAAAGAAAGATTCATCATTCATCTTATCTCTCTTCCTGATCCATTGTTTAGTGAATTATTTCTTGATTTCATTTACCTTTTCTTTGCCTTTGTCATTAGTCCTTTATTGTTCACCAGTACACTCTTGCTTTTACAAAATTCTGCAATATGCCCAATCTTGTTACATGTATAACAAGTTACATTGTTTCTCTAAATAGCTTTTCCATAACCTTGACCGGTTTGAGTTTTGCTTTGATTAGATAGATGTCCAAATCTACCACAAACATAGCATTTCACATCCATTCTACAATTGTCTGAGTTATGACCAATTTTATTGCATTGGAACATTGACCGGTGGGTAAGTTTGTATTCTGATTATTTCTA
Organism: Cryptomeria japonica; assembly: GCF_030272615.1. Classification (NCBI taxonomy): domain Eukaryota; kingdom Viridiplantae; phylum Streptophyta; class Pinopsida; order Cupressales; family Cupressaceae; genus Cryptomeria; species Cryptomeria japonica. The sequence goes on along the minus strand of NC_081409.1, from coordinate 267,561,876 downwards.
AATCTACACTGATTTGCTCTATGAACAAATTTATTGCAATTAAAACATTTTCCATTGAATTCATAAGCATTAGGTTTCCTTATCGGTTTGTTGTGATCATGATTGTTTGCAGTTCTAGAACTCTCTCCATGTTCAAATCCAACTCCAATTGTTTCTCCATCAGGTTTTTGACTTTTCAACATATCATCAAGCTTGTCTGAACTTTTCTTGAATTTGTCTTTGTATTCATTTGTAGCAACCAAATCACTTTCCAAAGTACTAACTTGTCTCATAAGTTTCTCTTTGTCATGTTGCATGTGAATCAAATCTGTTTTAAGCATATCATTTTCATAACTAAGCCTTAGAGATTCATCTGATCTTTCATTAAGTCTTCTAGCCAAATCTTCCTCGTTCCTCTTCCTATTTTCAATATCCTTACATAGTCTCATGGTTAAATCTTGCATCTCATTCCTTATGTTATTGTTCTCTTGTCTCAATTTCTCTGCAATATCTCTGAGAGTTTATTTTTCTTCATCATCTTGGTTTTGCAGTTGCACATGTAATTGTTTTCTCTAATTCTTTGCTATGACCAGGTTATCTTGAAATGCTTTGATGAATCCCCGAGCAGTTCTGATTTCATCTTCTACTTTGATATTCTTCAATTTTTCTACATCAAAATCTTCAAGAGCTCCTTCCAGCTATTGTCTCAAACTTTCCATCGATACCAGTTTCAAAATCTTCCTCAAGATGTTAGGCTTCTGCAAATAGAGGACTAGGCTCTGATACCAATTGTTAGATATTTGGTTAGTCCCAAAGACACTGAGAGGGGGGGGGGGGGGGGTGAATCAGTGTCTAACCGGTAAGCAAAAGATTTAAACTTATTTGCAACTTTACAACTCAAACTTATATACCGGTAAGAAAATAATAATGCAGTAAAGAGAAACAAAAGAATAAGCATCAATGCACACCATAACACATATATTTTTGGCAAGGAAACCTGGTAAGGGAAAAACCTCGGTGGGATTTGTGACCCACAATATTTACTCATTGGCCAGTATGAATAAATATTACTTAGTACAATAGGGGCCTACACATGCAAGAAGGCCAACAACCTAGATTTCACTGCTCAACACAAAATGGAGTCCCACTTACTACAATCGAATGGTTAAATCCAATAACAATGTACTACTCAAAATAACATCTGCAATGTTGGATTCACTACCGGTTTAAGCTTTGTCTGATATCTTTGCCAAAACCTTGCTTCGCTCTGCTCTGCTCTTATTCACTCTCAAGATAAATACATCAAAGTGCATGAACAATTATTCGCTAACATAACCTATCACATATGACCACTTCCTTACATATCATATCCTATCATCTTTCTTTTTTTTTGCTTACAAAATGACCTACAAGATCTCATACATATATGAGTCTTTACAATACATCATGTCGGCTATACAAATAATATTACATTACAATACATTCTGCATAAATAATATTATTTCCAAGTCAACTTGGACTGCCGGTATAATCTGTTGCCGGTGTAACTGGATGCCAGTGTGAATAACCTTTGTAGTGACTGTCGGTGCCGGTAGGTGAAGTCTTTTTCCGGTAGAACCTATAAACCATGTTACCAGTTGGTTGCCATCAATGACAGCATCAACCATTCTCATATGAGTGTACAATGCCAATAAATTAGTCCTCCTTGTTCTCCTTCGTGAGATAAAACTCTAAATATATTCTTTAGGAATCCCCTTATCCTACATTGCTCATAGCGCTCTATTTGTTTGCTTCTTGAGAACTCTTTTCTTCATGTATCTACCCCTCACAGAATAATCCTATAGACTAATGGATCTTTATCCCGCAACTTATCTCTTATCCCTGCGGGAACACGCAAGATAAGAAATACTCTTGTCTTTGGCTTGCAATTCTTATCTCGCGACCCCTTTTGAATGGGTGAAACTCCTTACAGGATAAGGATTCTTTAGAATCCTTTGTTACTCCTTATCCCATGGGACCAATCTTTGTAAATGAAGAATACAATGGGTCAAGCATCTATACTTGTTACCTTTTCCACTATCTCTTATCCCGCACTAGCACTTTGGTGGCTTGGAAACCTTGTGGGATAACATTTCCTTTGTAATTTTGAGTTATTTCTTATTTCGCAAGCTCATCTCGGTGTCCCTAAGACACCACGGGATAAGCCTTTCTTTAGTGTTCCTTATCTTCCCTTATCCTACATGGTCATAGTGCATACTAAAAAATGTTGTGGGATAAGCTTTTCTTCCTGCTGCTCCTGTGAATGCTCCTTATCCCGCATGATGCTTTTGTTGTTATGAAGTGACTGCAGGATAAGGATTTCTTTGTATTTGATTTAGACTTCTTATCCTGCGGTGCTCTACCACTACCTCAAATGTGTCATGGGATAACACTTCCTCTTGAGTAGTGTTATTCCCTTATCCTGCGGGGCTAAGACTTTCTGCTAAAATACTCGCAGGATAAACTTTTCCTCATATTTCCCTTTGACATTCTTATCCCGCACAAAGTGACACTAAGGAGAACATTTATGTGAATCTTTTGAGCACATGGAAACTTTTTATGGGTGGAGTGATTGTGCGTGGGGACCTTCTTAAAGGATTTTAGAGATTTATGTCACGGGGATATTTCAAATAAATATTACAATGTCTCCTTATGCCTCTCGCAACAAGTACGACACCCTCTATATGGTACAATTGCTTTATAGGGATGGTGTGGCAACTTAGGAAGAGGGACAACATATTTTTGTCTTGCACAACAACTTATTTATGAAGTCATTCACCTATTAAAGGCCACAATTTAAAGCACTTAGGGATATAGTAAGAATTTAAAAGCAACGACTTCTAGCAGTGATTCCTAGCACGGGGGGCTGGTAAACCAATGATAAAAAGGTCTCCTGACCATGAATTAAAACAAGGTCACCAAAAAATGCAAGTCAACTGCAAAATATAACATAGCTCAGGGATAATAAAGGGAAAATACAGCAGGACAAAACCCCCTTCTAAAAAACTTAAACCCTAGGGATTGAGAATAACAGGCAGGGCATGATAAAAAGCTAATTTTTATCACTTCTAACAATCAACAGAGAATAGGAGCATAAGGATGTTAGAAACATAAAGGAATTGATGTTGGACAATAGGGTCTTCATAATCTTGTTGGTATGTTTGAAATATTAAAAGAAATTTCTTCTTACTTTGATAATCTCGTTGGAGGGCTCGAACATCGAAAATGCATTGGAAGGTTGAAATTATTAAAACTATAGATCATTCAAGAAGAAGTAATCAATAACATGAAAATGAGATTGAAGTGTTTTCAAATTCAGATACTTTTGATGACCAAGATAATAGGAACAAGTTTGCAACTGGGCTTACAGATTTTCCATTGTCACCTGCTATTACTTTATCATGGAGTTTACTTTCCTTAGCCGATCAATAGACTCACATAATCCACCATGTGCTTGTTCTAAGGTAGGAATCTCCTACCACCCAAACCTATTTTTTATTGTGTCTATTCCTTTGGTTTATGTTTTTCTTTTCACAGTTAGTCCTTTTTTTTCGTTCATGTGGTTTTTAGGTTTTTAGGTGTGACTTTGTTGCACTTTTGGAATAAGTCCTCTGGCCATGCATCCTAGTTTCTTTATATCCTTTTTAGTCCTTGTCCCCATCCAAATCCTATCATTACCCCTAATTTTAAACTTTTATTCATCGTAAACATCCACTCTTAGCTTAGCCCCTTTACATATTCTCATGATTTGTTGGCTAAGTCACAGTTTTCTTATTTTTTTTGAGTTTGGTCATCATGGTTCTAAAGTACCGAGAATCAGTGATTTTCTGAATACCCTTTAAGTTGAGAGGGTATTGTTGATCATAAACAACATAAATATCAACAAAGTCAGACAGTAGGAGCATTTTGGAATCATGGCTCTAGTTCTAAAAGTTTAAGTATCTCTGATTGGTTGACCGCCCTCAAATGCTTGCCTCTTTATGTCAATTGTATTGAGATGTTTCTAAAATTTTCCCATCACCTGAACACATTAAATATATCTCGCCATCCAATTTGACATTGTCTGACTTGGTAATTCTTTGGTTCTCATGCAGAGGATCAAGAGCTTTTGCAACTGCCCGACTGCATGATTTTTTTTTTGTTTTTCAATATGTAATCTACTCGAAGATATGGGAAGGTATCTCCTTAAGGACAAATTAGGTAGCTAAAGAATGAAAAGTTGCTAATGAGATTTTTGAAGGAGGGTGATATTATTTTTCCCAACCAAAATTTAATGAGTTGATGGCCCTATACATATCTGAAAGGGGGGAAATTTCCAAATTCATTCTTTCTTTAGGGATTAGCTTAAAAAATGGTAAGTTGGCAGGCTTGCATTGTTAGAATTCGTGAAATGCGAATCCCATAAGCCCAGTTATCTTCTGCAAGAATAGATGTCACACAATAAGATAAAATTGAACAACAAAGAGAATTGAAGACAATTAACAATAATTGAATGTATTTCTTTGAAATTGCTTATTGCTTATTGCTTAATTACAATGAAGGATGTGACATCACTCTAAAGATAGAAATCCTAAATGGTGGAGTCTACAAGATAGACTGAGAGTTAAAATAGAATGCATGAATCAGTCATGTATGCACAAAAATAATAATAGAATGATTAATGCATGGAACTCTCAAAATTCTAAACATAGCTTACTTTTCCTAGTTTGCATTATGCATGGAGATAAATATTAATTAATTATTCATAATTAATTAATTAACTAAACAATAAATTATTTCAGTGAATTAATGCAATTAAGTGAATAATTAATATATAAATTATTTATTCCAACACCCCCCTGAATGCATGATGCAAGAGCATCCCCGGTTCACAACAATCTTGCATCAACCAAAAAAATATTTTCCTTTCTGTTTGCGTTTTCAATTTTCCTTTCTGTGTGTCCCAATTTTGGCTCACCAGATCCTGTGGAGTTGGATTCTACTTGAATACTTGATCATCTTTCTTGCTTCCAAACCGCATAGCACTTGGATCATTTTTTGGCAAGATATCGCTACCGGTTTCCATGACAGATTCTTGTTATCGGTTGCCTAAGACCTATTCTGGTGATCTACCAGAACCTATTCTGAAGCTTGTGGAGCCTTGGGCATTGATTTTGATGTTCCTTGGTGGGTGGCCAACCTTTTCCCATGATCTACATTTCATCATTTGGATTTTTCTAAAGGAATCTCTGGGTGAAGGCCGACTTTGTTTATTTTGTATGTTAGGTCTTGTTCTTCGGGTTTTGATCCCTTTTGGGCCAACTAGATCCTTTGGATTGATATATATATATATATATATATATATATATATATATATATATATATATATATATATATATATATATATATATATATATATATATATATATATATATATATATATATATATATATATATATATGTATATAATTATGCACTATAATGTAGTCAATCAGAATAATCAGAGAATCGGGTAGCTAGACTATGCATAGAAGATAGATTATAAGATTCAAGGTCCCGGTTGTGACCTACTCTACCAGGCCTGTGAGTCAGTATGTTGTAACCCAGTTGTTGTTGGTTGGATGTAATCGAATTTGATGCAATAAATCAATCTATTCTACATTGCCTGCATCATATCTTTGTGTTTCCGTTGTGTTTACTCTTGTTGACTAGTCCGGATTGATCTCTTTGAGGTCCCTCCTCACCGGTGACTACTTCAAGTGGTATCAAAGCAAAAAAATTCATTCTAGAGGTTGTGTATCCTAAAATTTTGTTGTAGGGTGGCAGATTTCTGATCCGACTTGTAGCTGCAGAGGACTAGTGTGAATAATGATGCAAAGATGAACTAGGAATGGTGGAGCGCATGGGAATGTAGACCCTGATGTGATGGAGATATTGTGAGGTATAGTAGCCTAGTTAGAAGTCGTGGAGATAGCCCAGAGAAGAGGCCGACATATTGAAGATGTAAGTGAAGATGAAGGAGAAGAAGCCCCAACAGAACACGCAAACCTACCGGTGATTGATTCGGATGAGGAAAGGTTTTTGAGGATTTTGAGTAGGGCGAATACTAAACCTTATTTCACCCCACTGGAATATGATGGGAAGTTATATTCAGATAAATTGATGGGTTGGATCTCAAAGTGGAGAAGTATTTCGATTTTGAAAACATTGCAAAAGAGACGAAGGTGAAATGTGCATGTACCCGGTTGAAAGGTCATGCATCTCTTTGGTGGGAGCATTTGCAAGTTGATAGACAAAGAAGAAGTAAATAGAAGATTAAGACATGGTATCAGATGATTGCTAAATTGAAATCAAATTTTATGCCGACAAATTATCAAGTGGATCTGTTCCAAAAGTTGCAGAATTTGAGATAGAAGGAATCTAGTCTGAAGGAGTACACTGAAGCATTTTACAAGTTGAACATTAGATCCGTACATGTTGATAATGAAGTTGAAAAAGTTGCAAGATATGTGAATGGAATACGGGTGTCTATACGAGATAAATTGAGTATGATCAAATTAGAGAGTGTTGAAGAGGCTTACTAGTATGCCCTAAAGGCAAAAGAGAAGTTAAACAAAAGAAATGAGTACAGACATAGAGGTAGAGGCGGAAGGTTTACTGGAAGAAGATTTCAAGGTGGAAGAGGATATACCAGAGGAAGAGGAACCAACATAGATTAGAGAAAGGAAAAGGAAGTGAGCAAAGAAGGTAATTCATACCGGAAGAATGATAGAAATTTCTACCGGAGGAGAGAATCGGATGGTTACTAGAATGAGAACTTTGGAAGACAAGACAAGAGGACATTCAGAGGAACCTGCTTTAAGTGTGGAGGAGAAGGACATTGTGTATTCGAGTGTAAGAAGACATAAACTATCGAAAGAGAAGCAGTGGTGCAAGAAAACCCCATCAATTTAGACAATAAACTGGAAGATGGAGAACTGTTGATGATGAGGAGAGCTTTGTGTCATATAGGAGGAGATGAAGAGCCTTTGCAGAGGAAGAACCTATTCACGACTAGATGTAAGGTATCCAATAAGTGTTGTAAAGTTGTTATTGATAGTGGTAGTTCATATAATCTTGTTTCAGAAGAGATGGTGAATAAGTTGAAATTGGAGAGATTGAAACACCCTAAGCCTTATCAGATAGCATGGATTCAGGATGAACATAAGTTGTTAGTAAGTGAATAATGTTTGCTGAAATTGAAATTTAGGAATTATCATGATGAAGTCTTGTGTGATATTATGCCTATGGATATTTTTTATCTTTTTTTGGGTAGACCTTGGCAGTTTGATAGACAGGCAATACATGATGGGAGAAAGAATACATACACTATTGTGGGCAATGGGATAAAGCAAACCTTGTTGCCTTTGGAGGAACCTTTGAAGAATGAATTTTGTATGAATTCTAGAATCTGTTTGGTAGATGGAAGGAAATTCCTAGATGGACTGAGACATGAGAATGTGTGCTTTGCCTTAATTCCTAAGAAGATTGAGAGACCGGAACCGGGAGGAGAACACCTAGAAGAGATAAAAGATTTGTTGACAGAATATGAAGACATCATTTTAGATAAAGTACCTGATGGATTGCCACTTGTGAGAAGTATTACTCATTGCATGGATTTGGTTCCCGGAGCTAGTGTGCCTAACAAATCTGCACACCGGTTGACACCAGCAGAGAATGAATAACTAAATAAACAAGTGCAGGAGTTGTTGAAAAAAGGTTTGATCAGGAAAAGTCAGAGCCCTTGTGCAGTATCAACAATATTACCACCTAAGAAGAATGGAGAATGGAGGATGTGTACCGATTCAACAACAATAAACAAGATCATAGTGAAATATCGGTTTCCTTTGCCTAGGATGGATGACATAATGGACTGTTTGAGTGGAGAAAAATACTTTACAAAAATAGATTTGAAGAGTGGATATCATCATATTAGGATCAGAGAAGGTGATGAGTGGAAGACATCATTTAATACAAATGAAGGATTGTATGAATGGTTAGTGATGCCTTTTCGATTGACTAATGAACCGAGTACTTTCATGAGGCTGATGATTGAGGTATTGAAGGAATTCTTGGGTAAGTTTGTTATTGTGTATTTGGATGACATTCTGATTTTTCAGTAAGACAAGAGAGGAGCATTTGTTGTAGTTATGACAAGTTTTGCAGAGATTGAGAGAAGAGAAGTTTCTGATCAATATAAGGAAGTGTACTTTCATGAAGGATGAGTTAGTCTATTTAGGATTTATGATATCTAAGGATGGTTTGAAGATGGACCTTGAGAAAGTGAAAGCAATTGTTGAGTGGCCTCCACTGGAAAGCATTGGAGAGGTAAGATATTTCATGGATTGGCTAGTTTTTACTAGAAGTTTATCAGAAATTTCAGTTCAATTTGTAACCCTATGACCGAGACCATGAGAGGAGATCAGAAGGAATTCAAGTGGACCACCGGAGAAAACAAAATTTTTGAACTGTTAAAGCAAAAAGTGACTGAGCAGTCTGTGTTAGCTTTATCGGATTTCAATAAAGTATTTCAAGTTTATTATGATGCAAGTGGAACAACAATAGGATTAGTCTTGAGTCAAGAAGGAAGATGAGTAGCCTATTTTAGTGAAAAATTGAATGATGCCCGAAGGAGATATTTAGTGTATGATCAAGAGTTTTATGTCATAGTTCAAGCCTTGAAGAAGTGGAGACATTACTTGTTGCCTAAGGAGTTTGTGTTGTATACAGATCATCAAGCTTTGTAGTATTTGAACAATCAGAGTAAGTTGAATAAGAGACATATGAGATGGGTAGAATTCTTGTAGAGTTACACCTTTGTGTTGAAGCATAGAAGTGGGAAATCTAACAAAATTGTTGATGCACTGAGTAGGAGAAGGAATTTATTGACAGAGATGAGAGTGACGGTATTAGGATTTCAATATTTGAACACCTTGTATGATGAAGACCCAGATTTTACAGAACCTTGGAAAGCATGTAGAGAACCAGTTATGGTAGACAGAAGCAAATGGTTGGATTACTTCATTCAGGATGGGATGTTATTCAGAGGAGTTTAGTTGTGCATACCTAAGAGTTATATGAGGGAGAATCTGATAAAGGAGAAACACAATGGAGGTTTAGTTGGACATTTTAGCATTGACAAAACAATAGCATTGGTGAGTGAGTGGTACTTTTGGCCCCAGATTCATAAGGATGTTAAGAGATATGTACAGAGTTGTAGAGTTTGTCAAGTTGCAAAAGGTATTAGTCAGAATATGGGATTGTATAAACCTTTGGTAGTACCGGTAAGACCTTGGGAGGATATAAGCATGGATTTCCTAAGACAACGAGAGGGAATGACTCTATATTTGTGGTAGTGGATAGATTCTCGATGATGGCTCATTTCATACCTTGTAAGAAGACATCAGATGCATTGCATGTAGTAGACCTATTTTTCAAGGAAGTAGTGAGATTGCATGGATTACCTAAGAACATAGTTTCAGATAGAGATACTAAGTTTGTTGGCTATTTTTGGAGAACACTTTGGAAGAAAATGAAGACAGATTTGAAGTATAGTTCTACTTTTCATCCACAGACTGATGGATAGACAGAAGTTGTTAACTGGAGTTTGGGAAATTTGTTGAGATGTTTAGTGGGAGATAAAACCGAAAGTTGGGATTTAATCCTTGCACAAGCAGAGTTTTCCTACAACAATTCAGTGAATAGAAGTACCGAAAGATCACCTTTCAAGATTATTACCGGAGTGCATCCTAGAGTGATAACAGAATTGAGAGACATTAGCAGTGAAGACCGGAGGAGTTCAAAAGAAGAAGACTTTGCAAATCACATGGTAGCATTGCATATTCAGGTTAAGCAGCATTTGGAAGACATGAATAACAAGTATAAGGAGAAGGCGGATGAGAAGAGGAGACATAAGAAATTTGAAGTTGGTAATGAAGTGATGGTATATCTGAGAAAAGAGAGATTCCTGGTGGGAACTTATAATAAGTTGCAGATGAAGAAGTTTGGATCTTGCAAGATTTTCAAGAAGTTCAGTTCTGGAAATGCATATGAATTGGAGTTACCGGATAGTCTAAATATTTCACCTATATTCAACATTGAAAATCTTCATGAGTACCATGAATGAGAATTCAATGAGAATAGTGTTGCAGACTTGGAGAAACGGTTTCCCCAGAAGGAATCGGATCAGATTGAAGAGATTTTAGACAGTAGGATTGGACACAGTACCCAGAGCAGTGAGTATAAGGAATATCTTGTGAAGTGGAAGGACGAACTAGTTGAAGATTCATCTTGGATTTCTCAAGAAGAGGTAGACCACCTTGGTTTTCCTCTGACCCCAACAAAGTGAGAGGCTCACTTTTTCAATAACCTCAGATGTCTCTGATGCAAGAGAATCCCCGGTTTATAGCAATCTAGCATAAACCAAAAAAAAACAATTTTCTTTCTGTTTGTTTTCTGTTTGCAGATTCAATTTTCCTTTCTGTGTGTCTTGGTTTTGGCTCATCGAATCCCGTGGAGTTGGATTCTAATTGAAGACTTGATCATCTTTCTTTCTTCCAGACCACATCGCACTTGGATCATTTTCCGGCAAGATATCACTGCCAGTTTCCATGACAGTTTCTTGTTATCGGTTGATCCTTTGTTACCAGTTGCCTGAGACCTATTCTGGTGATCTACTGGAACCTATTCGGAAGCTTGCAGAGCCTTGGGAATTGATTGTGATGTTCCTTGGTGTGTGGCCGATCTTTTCCCATGATCTATGTTTCATCCTTTAGATTTTTTCGTAGGAATCTCTTGGCAGAGGTCGACCTTGTTTATTTTGCACATTAGGTCTTGTTATTTGGGTTTTGATCCCTTTTGGGTCAATTAGATCCTTTGGATTGATACATATATTTGTAATTATGCATTAGAATGTAATCAATTAGAATCAATCAAAGAATCAGGTAGCTAGACTATGCGTAGAAGATAGATTATAAGATTCAAGGTCCAGGTTGTGACCTATTCTACCAGGCCTGTGAGCTGATATGTTGTAACCTGGTTGTTACTGGTTGGATGTAATCGAATTTCATGTAATAAATCAATCTGTTCTACATTGCCTCCATCATATCTTTGTGTTTATGTTGTGTTTATTCTTGCTAATCAGTCTGGATTGATATCTTTGAGGTCCCTCCTCATCGGTGGCTGCTTCAATGCATAACTGGGAGAGAGGCAAAGATACAGGAAAAAACATGCAAAGATGAATGCATGATGAGTCCCGACCTAAAGCCTGATGACGTAACCATGAATAAACATGGAAGTTTCTCAGAAATAGAGCAAAGGAGAAAACCCTAAATGGTAACAAAACTCCTCTCCAAAAGAGAAACAAAAAGACAAGCATGAAGAAGCTGCAAACACTTTCATAGAAAGACTACTATGATTCTAAAAAAAGAACCTCTGGAAATAGGAATGATAGAGTGTCAATATGGTAAGTATTCCATCTCACCGACAGTGCATGGGTAAATGGTCGTGATGCATCTCATAGTACATAGGAATAAATACATAAGTGATCCATCTCACAGACAATGCATGGGTAAATGGCCCTGCATCTCCTAGTACATAGGAACAAGTAGTTAATACAAAGAACACTCCAACATGAAACCAAGGAAGCATTAGAAACAATAGTAGAAACCCCCTCCTAACTCTAACAAGGGAGAAGTATGACAGGTACACTGAATCTGAATTCTATTATCCATGATGAAAAAAAAACAAAGAGATATGTGCCAAAAAGATGGAGCTTGGATCACAGGAGGACATAATAGGCCCAGGTAGGCACTGTTTACTTTGGCAAGAAGAGACAGTGGGCTATAAATTTATTTACAAAAATGGACCTAATATCTGGATAGTGTTGAATCACCTTTCCGACGATATCTTGTTTGTGAAAAACGAAGTCTGGATGCACAAGATATGCCCCCAGGAGTGCAAACTACAACTTCTGACTTCAACTGCCAAAAAAACTTGCAAAATGAAACAATCAGAAAAATATACCTCCATCTCTAGATCAGGCTCGAAAAGATATTTCCAACGATATATGTTTTACCCAATTTTGACTCCGTATGACCAAGTTATGACCAAAACAAAAAAAACACCTCTTTTAGGGCACAAAGAGGGTCAAAGAAGGGTCATGCATGTTGACTGTACTATTGATGTCAACATGTTGATGTCAGTAGATGAAAATCAATATCCATTTAAAAAAAATTGATGGAAAATTTCTGACACAGGTATGTGTATGACCGTACGGATTTTCATGCCTCAAAAAGTGTGCCAATAAAAAAATCATGCCCCTGATGCCGAAAATAGGAAAATTATATATCAAAATTCATGGAATTAGCCTTTTGAATCCAACCATGATGTCCTTTTGGGACCAAAAATCTCTAAATTTTTAGGTACCCTCTCGAACAAAGAAAACCCTTGAACTTCAAACCCTTGCAAAATGGACTTTGTATATTGGATTTCAGTGAAACAAAAGGCAATCCTGAATTTCTCAAGCCTTCTAGAACTGATGGTGAGATCCAAATTAACCCAAGGCGAACAATTTTCCGTGTAAATACAAATAATCTACCAAAAAATAAACAAGAATCTTCATATCTAGAGGTCTGATACCATGTTAGAATTTGTGAAATGCGAATCCCACAAGCCTAGTTATCTTATGAAAAAATAACTCACACAACAAGAGAAAATTGAACAACAAAGATTATTGAATACAATTAACAATAATTGAATGTATTGCTTTGAAATTGCTTGTTTCTTATTGCTTAATTACAATGAAGGATATGACATCCTTATAAAGAAATCTAACTCTAAAGATAGAAATCCTAAATGGTGGAGTCTACAAGATAGACTGAGAATTAAAATAGAATGCATGAATCAATCATGTATTCACAAAAATCATAATAGACTAATTAATGCATGAAACTCTCGAAATTCTAAACATAGCTTGCTTTTCCTAGTTTGCATTATGCACGGAGATAAATATTAATTAATTATTTGTAATTAATTAATTAACTAAATAATAAATTATTTAGTTAATTAATGCAATTAAGTGAATAATTAATAAATAAATTATTTATTCCAACATGCATGTTTGTTGGGAAAGAAGGAATTCTACAATCTCAATTATTTATGTATTTAAAACCTCCCAAACCAACATTCGACATGAATTATTCCCTTGCCCCAAAATAGTATGGTGCTTCCTCATGAAGATTAATTTCCCATAGTCCAACTTGATTTCAACTAGATTTAAAGGGAACATGGAGATATCATCGCTCAATTATACAAAGTTACGAGGAGAGAGAAAGCCAATTGCTCTGAGTACATAAGGATAACTTCCTTTTTGTAGCGAGAGGAAAAATGAGCTGAAGCCCATAATTAGTTTTTGTACAGGTAATGTTGCATTTAGAAATCCAACACCTAAGGTGAATTAACCCAGTGCTTATTCGAATCAATGTGTAACATAATGGTTCTCCCAGGAGAAGGTGTCACTCCTGTACTCTAGCCTGACCTAATACTAGTTGAAGACCCACAAGAGGATATCCTTTCTGGATTGACTACATTGTCCTAAAAATGTAAAAGGAATTATGCAGAGTACCCAAGGATTATCTTTGTGTTAGAGGAGGAAGAAGCAAAGGCTGAAATGCATGATGCCCAACTCCAACTAGTAATCATAGATGGAAGGAACCTTGTGCCTCTCGCTAATTGATAGCTCCTATCCTTTAAATTCATGTTTAGTTTAGGTCGATAAAAGTCAGGCTCATATGAACCATTTTTATCTTTATTTTTAAATTCTCGTGGCAAGATTTTTTCTAGTGCCCGAAAAAGCATCAAATGCATTCAGTCAAAAGTAACAATATGCCCTAACTTTCATTCTTCTCATCGTGTGCATGAACCATTGATGCCTATGCATCTGGGATGTTGGGTTTATGCTAGTCATGCCCTTGTTTCTCTCACCAAGTCATTTGAATACTTCGGGACATACCCTACCAACACATTCTCTTGGGTGCCCTAAGAGTGGAAAACTATCAAACTTTAATAGGGTATTTCTCGGTGTCTGTGACACATACAAATGATTTGTTTGATCTGAGAGGGTTGTGTTAGGCCAATAAACAAAAAACTCTCTCAGATTGTGAATGCTTGAAACCATTTTCTCATGTTGAGTTTTTTTGGTGCCCGAAAAAGCATCAAATGCATTCAGTCAAAAGTTGCAATATTCCCTTACTTTCATTCTGCTCATCATGTGCACAAACTATCAGGGTCTACACATCTAGAATGTAAGGTTTATGCTAGGAATGCTCTCATTTCTCTCACCAAGTCGTTCAAACTCTCTGAACCATACCCTATTGACACATTCTCTTGAGTGCCCTAAGAGTGAAAAACTATCAAACTTTGATTGAGCATTTCTCGATGTCCATGACACATAAAATATGATCGGTCTAATCATATAGGGTAGTGTTAGGAAAATCTAAAAAAATCTCTCAGATTTTGAATGCTCAAAACCATTTGCTCGTGGTGGGAGTTTTTTTGGTACTCGAAAAAGAATCAAATGCATTTAGTCAAAAGTTGCAATATGCCCTAACTTTCATTTTTCTTGTAATGAATACAAACCATCAGTGTCTATGCATCCGAGATGCCAAGTTTATCCTAGGCATGCCCCCATTTTTTTCATCAAGTCACACAAACGCTCTAGACTATACCCTATTGGTGCATTCTCTTAAGTGCCCTAAGAGTGGAAACTATCAAACTTTGATAGAGAATTTCTCAGTGTCCATGACACATGAATGATTCATCTGATCCTACAGGGTCGTGTCAGGCCAATCTACAAAACCTCTCTCAGATTTTGAAGATTCAAAACCATTTTCTCATGGTGAGAGATTTTTTGGTGCTAAAAAAGGCATCAAATGCATTCAGTAAAAAAATGCAATATGCCCTAACTTTCATTCTACTTGTTGTGCGTATGAACCGTCACTGCCTGTGCATCCAAGATGATGGGTTTACGCTATGAATGCCCCTATTTCACTCACCAGGTTACCCAAACAATATTAGGACAATATAAAAAAAATCTCTCAAATTTTGAAGACTTAAAACCATGTGCTCTCATGGTGAGAGTTTTTCTGATGCCTGAAAATCATCAAATGCATTCAATCAAAAGTTACAATATGCCCTAACTTTCATTATGCTCATCATGTGCATGAACCTTCAACATCTATACGTCCAAGAGGTTGGTTTTGTTCTATGCATGTCCTTGTTTCGCTCGCCAAGTCATCTAAACACTCTAGGCCATACCCTACCGACGCATTCTCTTGAGTGCCCTATAATAAAAAATGTTGAACTTTGACAGAGAATTTCTTGGTGTCTGTGTCACATACAAATGATCTATCTTATTCTCTAGGGTTATGTTACAACCCTCTACAAAAATTTCTCTCATATTTTGAAGAATTGAAACCATTTGATCATGGTGAGAGTTGTTTTGGTATCCTAAAAAATAATCAAATGCATTCAGTCAAAAGTTGCAATATGCTCTAACTTTCATTCTACTTACTGTGTGCATGAATTGTCAACACCTAAATGTCCAAGCGGTTTTTTTTATGCTAGGCATGCCCTCATTGCGCTCACCAAGTCGTTTGAATGCTTTGGGCCATACCCTACTAGCACATTCTCTTGAGTACCCTATAGTGGAAAACTGTCAAACTTTGACGGAGCGTTTCCTAGTGTCAATGGCACATACAAATGATCTATCTAATCCTACGAGATCATATTACAAAACTCTACAAAAACCTCTCATATTTCAAAGACTTGAAACTATTTTCTTGTGGTGAGAGTTTTTCTAATGCCCTAAAAAGCGTCAAATGCGTTTAGTCAAAAGTTGTAATATGCCCTAATTTTCAGTCTTCTCATCATGCACATAAACTGACATCACATTTCTATCTAAGAGGATAGGTTTCTACTAGCCATGCCCCCTATTTTACTCGCCAAGTCATCTGATCACTCTGGGCCATACCCTATCGACGCATTATCTTGAGTGTCCTAAGAGCGTAAAACTATCAAAATTTGTTGGAGAATTTCTTAGTGTTTGTGGCACATACAAATGATCCATCTAGTCCTATGAGGTCATGTTAGGACACTCTACAAGAACCTCTCTTAGATTTTGAAGAGCCAAAACCATTTGCTCGCAGTGAGAATTTTTTTGATGCCCTAAAAACATCAAATGCATTTAGTAAAAAGTTTGAATATGCCCTAACTTTCATTATTCTTGTCATGGGCACAAACTTTCAATTCCTACACATTTAGGAGGCCCATTTTATGCTAGGAATATCCCCATTTTGATCCCCAAGTCGTTTGAACGGTTTGGGCTATACCCTACCAACACATTCTCTTGAGTGCCCTAAGAGTTTAAAATTGTCAAATTTTGATGGAGCATTGCTCAGTGTCTATGACACATATGAATGATTTGTTTGATCATATAGGGTCATGTTAGGACCCTATACAAAAAACATCTCTCAAATTTTAAAGAATCATAAATTTTTTTATCATGGTGAGAGTTTTTTTGGTGCCCTAAAAAGCGTCAAATGCATATAGTCAAAAGTTGCAATATGCCTAACTTTCATTTTGCTCGTCGTGGGCACAAACCGTCAATGCCTACACATTTAGGAGGCTAGGTTTATGCTAGGAATGCCCCATTTTTCTCACCAAGTCATTTGAACACTTCGAGCAATACCCTACCGATGCATTCTCTTGAGTGCCCTAAGAGCTAAAAATTATCTAACTTTGATGAATCATTTCTTGGTGTTTGTGGCATATATAAAATATTCCTCTGATCCTACGGGGTCTTGTTACGAACCTCTACAAAAAGCTCTCTCGGATTTTGAAGACTTGAAACCATTTTCTCATGGTGATATTTTTTCTAGCGCCCTAAAAAGCATCAAATGCATTCAGTCAAAAGTTACAACATACCCTAACTTTCATTATGCTTGTCATGTGCATAAATTGTAAGAGCCTACACATCCAAGAGGCCAATATTATGGTAGACATGCCCCCATTTCACTTGCCAAGTAGTATGAACACTACGGGCCATATGCTACCGATGTGCATTCTCTTGAGTGCCCTAAGAGCTGAAAACTGTCAAACTTTGATGAAGCATTTCTTGGTGTTTGTGGCACATATGAATGATCTATATGATCCCACAAGGTCGTGTTAAGACCCTCTACAAACAAATCTCTCATATTTTGAAGAATCTAAACCATTTTCTCATGGTGATAGTTTTCTTGGTGCCCTAAAAAATGTCAAATGCATTCTGTCAAAAGTTAAAATATGCCCTAACTTTTATTTTTCTTGTAGTGGGCACAAACTGTCAGTGCCTACGCATCTAGGAGGTTGGGTTTATGCTAGGAATGCCCTTTTTTTTTTCACCAATTCATTTGAATTCTCTAGGCCATACCCTACCGATGTATTCTCTTGAGTGCCCTAAGAGCTAAAAATTGTCGAACTTTGACAAAGCATTTCGTGGTGTTTGTGGCACATACAAACGATTCTTCTAATCCTACATGGTCGTGTTAGGACCCTCTACAAAAAAATGTCTTAGATTTCAAAGAATAAAAAATATTTTCTCATGGTGAGAATTTTTCTGGTGCCCTAAAAAGTGTTATATGCATTTAGTCAAAAGTTGCAATATGCCCTAAATTTCATTGTGCTCGTCATTAGCACACACTATCAATGCCTATACATTTGGGAGGTTGGGTTTATGCTAGGAATGCTTCTTATTTTCTTGTGAAGTCGTACAAACACTTTGGGCCATACCCTCCTAACGCACTCTCTTGAGTGTCCTTAGAGATGAAAACTATCAAACTTTGATGGAGCATTTCCTAGTGTTTGTGGCACATACAAATGATCCATCTAATCCTACAGGGTTGTGTTAGGATCCTATAGAAAAACATCTCTCTAATTTTGAAGACTTGAAACCACTTGCACATGGTGAGGGTTTTTTTGGTGCCCTAAAAAGTGTCAAATGCATTCAGTCAAAAGTTGCAATATACCCTAACTTTTATTCTGCTTATCATGGGTACAAATCGTCGGTGCCTACACGTCCAGAAGGATGGTTTTATCCTAGGCATGCCCCTATTTGACTTTCTGAGTCACTTGAACACTCCGGGCCATACCCTACCGACACATTCTCTTGAGTGTCCTAAGAGCTTAAAATTGTCAAACATTGACGAAGCATTTCTCCATGTTTGTGGAACATACGGATAATTTGTTTGATCTTACGGGTTTTTTTTGGACCCTCTACAAAAACCTCTCGGATTTTGATGAATCAAAACCATTTTCTCATGGTGAGATTTTTTCTAGAGACCTAAAAAGTGTCAAATGTATTCAATCAAAAGTTGTAATATACCCTAACTTTCATTTTCCTTGTCTTGGACATACTGTCAACACCTACACATCTAAGAGGTTGGGTTTATACTAGGCATGCCCCCGTTTAGCTCACCAATTCATCCAAACTCTCCAAGCCATACCCCATCGACACATTCTCTTGAGTATCCTAAGAGCTGAAAAATTGTTGAACTTTGATGGACCATTTCATGACATTCGTGCCACATATGAACAATCTGTGATCCTACAAGGTCATGTTAGGACCATCTACAAAAACCTCTCTTATATTTTGAAGATTTGAAACCATATGACCATGGTGAACATTTTTTTGTGCCTCAAAATTCATGAAATGCATGCAATTTGAGTTGCAAGATAACCTTTATTTTTTTTGTGTGTGTGTGTTCGGGTTGAATTGTTAGTTGCAACACATTAGGGTGGGCACATCTATGCTAGGCATGATCTTGTTTTGCACCCAAGCTCTCCTGAATGTTTTGAATTTTGAAGTAACTTCTTATGATGTTAAAATGAACACATTAAAATGAAAAGTGAATTAATATAAGCTAAAATTTTGAATCATACAAGGTATGAGAAAGGAACTTATTGTAGAAGAAGAAATGAGAGTTTGTAATGGTGCATAATCTTGTGTTGATTTGTATCTCATGTTCAAAACCATGTTATTAGTAGGAAAATTTATTGAGATGAACTCAATTGTAGGGAGAGCTTTAATGTGGTATTATGTTCTTCTTTTTTTACCATTATGATGAACCTATGCTAGGTGAATATAAATATAGCTAGTGGATCACCTATTAGTGTAACGGTGAAATGGTTGCACTATTTGTGGTGCAACCAAGGTTCAAGTCCCCGCCTGGACCAAAGTGGTATTTTAATATACCGGTTTGATCCCACCTTGGTAGGAGATATTAATGGCGGTTAATCTTGGAGGACGTATAGGTGATCTTGGCGGACGCATGGACTGACTGATTGTGCTTGACCCCTGTTGGTTTGGTGTGCTCATGGACCTTGTTCCTCGTAGGTGTGTGTTGCCCATGGACTTTTGCCGGATCCACACAGATTTTTCATGCCTAGCAGTGTTGTATCAGACCCTCGCAGGTCTTTCACCTCTACTGGTTTGTGGTCCCTGTTGGGCTACCCTGCTCGCGATTCTGCATTGTTGGTCTCATAGATATAAGGTTGAGGAAGGCATCACAGAGAGGTAAGGGTATATGAACACCGTAAAAACTGAGGATGAGACCCCTCAAAAATATGGTCTCACTGGTTTATAGCTCCAGTCAAAAGCGATTACCGATCAAAAAATATATATATAAATATAGCTAGTGAAATTCTATACCATTCTTTTGAATAATGATGCTTAGTGAAACTATAAATCATAATCCTTCAATGTAATCAAAATTCATGGATGTTATCCACAATAGATCTCTTTACTTAATAAAAAGTGTATATTCATATAACTCCTAATGTACTTCAATCCTTAGTAAAGGGCTTGGTAGGTAAGTTATAAATTAAATCAACCATAATCACCTATAGAATATAAAGTTTTCCCAATATAAAAACAACCATTAATATAACATATAAGAAAAATCTTTCATGATAAGATTTGGGTGAGTCCTCATATACATTGTTTTTTTCAAAATTGGAAAATTCATACATTCCTAATGAACCTATGAAATAAACATGTAGGACATGTAGGAATTTGAGTCAAAGAATAAATCATACATGAAAGCACCTTATAAAAAGTGTCGAACCTTATCAAATCTTCCAACGAAGTATCCACAAATTTACTTTTTACAGAAGTGCTATTACACTCAACAATGTATGCCTCTCACTTATACAAAGTGTCGAACCTGAAACCTCTAGAAATCACCATAGAACCCTTAATCATCTTACATCCTTCATCAGAAAAGACTACCTACACACCTACATCTATAAGTTTTCTCACATATAACAAATTCCGTTTTAATCCAGGGATATGCAACACACTGCTAATCCTTTTTATTCTACCATTACGAAACTTGATTCTATCTTTACCTTAACTAATAATGTCTAAGTGTGAATCATCACCCAAGTACACCTTACCTCCATTAAATTCTCCATATTCATAAAACCAATCTTTATTGGAAGTCATATGAAAAGATGCACTTGAGTCAACTAACCATGCATTATTGCCTGCATGAGTAGCTAAAGATGCAATGAATGCATCACCATCTTCCTTCTCAAACTCAAAATCAGAATAAAACCTCTTCTTTTTCTTCTTCTTTTCTTCTTTGTAGTCCTTACGGATGTGACCTGGTTTACTGCAATTCCAGCATATGACTTCGGAATTTCTAGGAGATTTCGATCTCCCTTTGGATTTGGACTTATTGCGCTTCTCACTCTTCTTGCCTTTTTCCTTAGATCTTCCTAGAACAATTAGGCCTTCCTTCGAATTGATGGATACCTTCCTCTGCATCTTTTCACCAAGTAGGGAACTCGTCACATCTTCAAACTTCAAAACAACATAAGTAATACCGATAGCCATAACAAGAGAACCCCACGAATCAGACAAAGAACAAAGCAAGATCTGGTATTTCTCCTCTTCATCCATCTTAGCACCAACAGATACCAATAGAGCCACCAACATATTAAATGCTTTCAGGTGGTCTATAATTCATCCACCCTCTTCCATCTTCAAGGAATATCATTTCTTCCTCAAGAAAATTTGATTCAATAAGGATTTCACTTGACACATTTCACCAAGCTTCATCCATAACTTCTTTGCGGTATTCTCTTCGTGGACATTGATTAGAATAGAGTCTTCCAGGCACAATCTGATTAAACCCCTATATTTTTGGTCCATAACATCATATTGACCAGTCGTAGTAGGATCTGAGGGTATTGAGACATTCACATCAACAACAACCCACAAATCTCGATCTATTAGCAAATCTTCCATCTTCAGCTTCCACATCTCAAAATTACTACCATTAAATTTCTCCGCCTCTATTCTCCATGATGAACTTGCCATCTAAAAATTACTATAACAAGATCAAAAAGTATCTTCTGCACAAGCTCCCACTCAAGCCTGGATTAGTTCAAAAAACCCAACAACCCACAACTGAAACCAAAGGTGATCAGGCTCTTATACCACTTGTAAGGAAGATAAGTAGCAAAACAACTTCCTACACTAACCTTAAGAGGAGGGTAATGCAAAAGAAATTATAAATCATTACAACAATTACAAAATAATAACAGAAATAGACACAACAACATTAATACCACAACACAATAATTTACATGGGGAAAACCCTTTCAGGAGAAAAACCCCGCACTCCAAAAGTCACCCAATATATTATTCAACAATCAACAACAGATTATAATATACTTGTAGAGAAATATCTTCATAGGAGTACCACTAATCAGAGATTCAGAGGTAACTCAATAGCCATAAGACTCTTACACCCAACTTCTATCTCACGCACCTCATATATAGGAGATACAATACAAGAAACCGTCAAACGGTATTAGAAAACCATGGGCTAAAACCACCCAATAAAGTGGAGCCTACCTTATCTCCTATCTAGATGCCCTATGACATGTAAAAAAACACATCAACATGTGTCCCTCCCTTTTACATCTCATTTATGTGTATGATGCATTTTATATTTCCTATTTCAGGAGTATAAACTTCTGGAGGCCATAACTTGTGAACCATGTGTCTGATTGATGAACCGTTTAAAGTTCCAAAAATCTCGCAAAGTGCTCTATCTTTCCCTAAACCACTATGCCATTTACACCCACTTTTCAGGGTGTTACTAAGACTCTAAATTCCTCAAAATTAAATGTAAACCTTTCATTGCACCCCTCCAAAATGAAAAACTTTCATATCTTCAAAACTAGTTGTGATCTTACATTGAAACATTACCAGAATGCTTATCTAGCCAACAAGAAGCTTTGGGGATAATTTCGCGTCATTTTGTGCTCAAATGGAAACTTACTATAAATAGTAACCTCATGTAAATGCAAGGTTGAGACACCATTTTTCCCAACAAAATGTCAATAACCAAATTATTACAATTAAAATCAAGATCCCTTCATGTGCTACCATAACAAGACATGTTAAAATCACTATCCAAGGGCCTTCTACACTTACTCCTAAAGGATAATATGACTTAATCAAATAACTTGAGAAAAATCCAATACAAATATAATTATTTTCTCAAGACATCCACTATTCACAAAATATGTTCTATATAAAACCTTATAAGAATCAAAATCCTCTAGCAATATAGACTCAAATAAAT